>NC_081136.1:32216842-32400297 GCF_958295425.1 Solea solea | reverse complement strand
AATTACAGTGATGTTTAGGTGGAAAAGGACAAAAATTATGGAGGGAGAGGAGGCAGGGGAAATACAGAGATGTGGTTAGTGAGAGAGAGAGAGAATAGTGAGGCGCAGGTTCCATCTTGGATAATTGTTTCATCAAGGATGTGATTGCCATCACTTTCCTCGTTCGACACGAACAAAGCATGGGCACCTAACATTTTATCTCTCGTTTAACTTCATGGTTGCACTTTGACTTGCTCAGACAACTCATCCTTTCATCCAGCTCATCAAAAGGCCTGAAGCTGAGAAAGAAAGTGAGAAAGAGTTCATAGAGCTAAGTAGACCTAGAGCTGCAGGTACTCAGCTGAGTAAGGATACCTTTAAAATGCATCACAGCGACACAAAAGCAGCATACGTGACTGTGTCACCACTAAAGCGGCGTACGTCACTGTGTCCCCACTAAAGCGGCGTACGTCACTGTGTCACCACTAAAGCGGCATATGTCACTGTGTCCCCACTAAAGCAGCATACGTCACTGTGTCACCACTAAAGCGGCGTACGTCACTGTGTCCCCACTAAAGCGGCATACGTCACTGTGTCACCACTAAAGCGGCATACGTCACTGTGTCACCACTAAAGCGGCATACGTCACTGTGTCATCCCTAAAGCGGCATACGTCACTGTGTCACCCCTAAAGCAGCATACGTCACTGTGTCACCACTAAAGCGGCGTACGTCACTGTGTCCCCACTAAAGCGGCATACGTCACTGTGTCACCACTAAAGCAGCATACGTCACTGTGTCACCACTAAAGCGGCATACGTCACTGTGTCATCCCTAAAGCAGCATACGTCACTGTGTCACCACTAAAGCAGCATACGTCACTGTGTCACCACTAGACAACACTAGAAGAATTTCCTCTCGAAAAGCAAAAACTCATTTGTTGTCTTTTCAAAATAAACCTGCCAGTAGCCAGGAAGCTTTAAATGGTTATAAATGAGAACTGTTGTTCATAAAATGATATTGCACAGCAAAACAGAACTCAAAAAATCTGGAGTCTCTTGTTTTCAGCCAGTGACGACAAAACGCTACGACAAAGCCAACTTTTCTGAGCCAACAAACACGTCAACCATTCACACACTGCTTGGCTCTCCTTGTTTTGACAGGAAATGAATTTGGTACTGGCCACTGATTGTCTGTGTGTGTCGCTTTCAGCAAAGTACAATTTAAACTAAATGCCGCGTGAAGCCAATGGGCTTTTTTAGGATTGGATTTTTTTTTTTTAACCCCCATACTTTGACCTTTAAAAGGTCACTTCCAGTGATGGAGGATTTTGCTCATTTCTGCCATGCCATAACAACGTTTTCCAGTGCTCTGACTCTAATTCTTTCAGGTGTTTGCTATTTTTCCATTTATTTTTTAGGCACCTTTACAAGCGCACTTTGATTGCAATGTGACACACGATATATCTGCACTTAAAATTAGTTATTTGTGTAAATCACACTGAGCTCAGTGTAATTTGTGTCATTTTATCATTACACAGGTGATAATTTGCCCCCGTCTGAGGATGAGAATAAAAAATGTTCCCACCTTTTATGAAATTTGTTCCCGTTCACATCAAATGTAAAATGATGTTTTATAATTAGGACATAAAATGACCAATGTTAAACTGAAATACTGGCTTCACTTATAACAATGGGGCGGCCACCACAAAACAATGTTTAATTTGCAGGCTACAGGCTGTGTTTTGGATGCCAGCAGAGCAAGCAGAGAGCAGCTCACTGCTTAGTGTCCAAATTACAGATCAGTACTAAATCTAAAAAGCCTCAGTGTCTCTCTCAAAAGTGTCTTGACCAGAGGAGAAGAAAACAACGGTCTGCAGTTGAGATTCTTTTAAATATAGATGGTTAAAGAAGGAGAGGGAGTTGATAAAGGACTGGGGGAACTACAGCTAAGCGTAGCTAATGCATAGTACATAAACTTGTCGTCTCCTCCCGTCACATGGTCATTTTCTGCTGCTGCTCTAAAGCAGACACACTTCTACTATTCAATATTTATAGAAATCAATCAGATGGTGAGAACAGTTCTAACAGTATGTGCATAAACATAGTGTATGTGGAGCAGGTGTGGCCACATACTTGAACAATGCTAGTACAATGTTTTTAATTGGGATTGCGGCAACTATTTTGAACGCTTCCATAGTGCACATGACATGTACCACCTTTAATTACATTTTGCAATTTTTAAGGGGCCGTTGCAGGGTCACAGCCCCTTATCACCGAGGCTAAGTGGGCAGAAGGAAGGACTGTAGATAGGATGACTTAACAGGGGCCAGAGGGCTGGCTGGTTGGTTGGTTGGTTGGTTGGTTGGTTGGTGGGTGGTGGTGGTGGTGGTGGTGGTCAGTTCATCCATTTACACTACATCTGTATGTGTGGTCGATTAAACGTGTCAGCGCAATCACCGTGTGGTTAAACTGAACTACAAAAACGGTCTGGGGGTGAAATGGGTCTGCTGGACTTGTGAGAGAGGATCCTGCAGAATGGAAAGTCCATGTTTCAACAAATAGAGACTGATGGACAAGGTGCGACACTGAGACCCAGCCACTTAACAGGCACTAATGGCTGTCCCAGATTACCTGTCAAAGGCGGCACCATTGCCACCCAAATCACCATCTCAACCTGATAGCACCTGTAGTGCCACATAAATATATCCCACTCTCGCCCCTCAGATGTGATGTCTTCCCCTCTCTGTTAGAGATGCCATTTTCCCACCAGTGGGTTTTAAAATTGAGTTTCAGCATTCTTAATATTCCACAGCTTTGAAACCTATAGGCTGTGTGGGGGTGCTGTGTGACATTATTCATCAGTTAAGTTTAGAATATTAGATTGGGCCCCCCCCCCATTCCAACTTCATAATGCCATTCAGGGAGAGAGCAGGTTATAAATCTTGAGCACCACCACCTGAAATTTATCACATCTCAGTGACAAAACAAGAGTGAGCCCTTTATAAAGTTGGAAAGCCTGGGGCAGTATTCAGTTTGCAATATGGGATGTTTTGTCAAGCCCAGAGATAAGGGCATTGGCTCCACTGCCTCTGCGATACATTTTAACAGCTAACTATAAAATCATCTTCCAGGCACACACATCCTTGATCTGTTACTACAGGTAATTTAAAAAAAGAAATCTAATTTAAGCATTGCATTAATGTAAATCTAAACTATTTCACTCAGTACACAATACTATTTCCAGTGAAATGCTTTAGGTTTTCTCCAAGAACAAACATGAACCTTACACAGTGTGATTTCAGGCTTCAGTCATGCATTCATTCATTCATTCAGAGATGGTGAGGTTTGTGATTTTGCTACAGCATTAAAATGTTGTCTTTCTTCACATTATTACACCAGCTTCCATCATATTACATTGGAACAGAGCCAGGGACAGAGTCTGGAAAATAACGATACCTGCAGCTCTGTGTAAACACAATGCAACAGGAACATTTATAGCACTGTTGACACAGAACAAAAGAAAAATCATAAATACACTTTTTACTTTATAATTTACATCTCTATAAAAGCCTGTGCACCTTCTATCTTTCTGGATAGCCATGTTTATTTTATTAAGCCTGTCCATTGTTTTAAATGTGATATACTGATGCAATTCTTACAATATATCAACGTTTTTGCAGTGCAAGTCTAAACCATATTTGGACATAGTTGCTATTAGAAATAAAACACGGCATCAGAAACAGCATAAATAAGAAATGCTAAAACTAAACGTCCCAAAAAGTAAGGTTTCTTGCCAAACCTTGCTTTCAATTCTGCTATTCTTATGTTTAGCTTTTTGTTCTTGATACAATTACATGTGTTTGCATATAATTCAAGATCTGTTATACCTAAATAATATAAATATAGGAGGTAAATACCCCTACTTTTCTTTTGCTCCTTTTAAAAGACAGTAAGCAGAAGACTTACATCTTAATGATGCCTAAATTACACCAAATGTCGTACATTCCTGTGTGTGCATATACAGTACATGAAAATGATTGAAACATAATGCAACGCTCAGCACAACAACAGAGCGCTTGCTTGATTTATGCCGACTGCCTGGGTGAGAGCTTTAATTACACTGCACACAGTTTGCAGCACGGAGCCTAATAAACTAGAGTGTCAATCTTAAACTTATTTGGGAGCGAGATGTCACATCTCTGATTGCATTAATCAATGACACTAAGGCTGAATGGAAACACAACACGATGATGGATTCCCCGCTTCAGCTTATAAAGTTGGGAAGAGTATGATATGGCATAAAATCTGATCACAGAATGAGAATGATTAACACTCTTCTCAACTTCTATTAACATACACTTGAGCAAGGCACTGCAATCCAAACTTTCCAAGAGACTGCACGCCTGAGACTAATCGAAATAAAATGATGTTATGCTTACACAAAGACTAACAGTATGCCATAATGCAGAAATACAGATATCTATAACAACAATGGCTGAAATGGAAATGTAATCATGGATTAACAATGAACTGCTCAATGGGAGCCAGGTCTGGTACTTAGTTCTAGAGGAATTGGAGGTTAGCAGGGCAGTGCGTGTGTTGCTAATGTTGCTAAAGTGATGTCATTGTTGGGTGCTTTTGGAAAGTTTAACACTTCTCAACTTCAGCTGCATGCCAAGTAAAGCAAAGCAAAGCAAAGCAAAGCACCACAGCTCATCAAAGCTTGACGCCACTCCATTCAAAGTGGATGGGAATCATTTTAGTTGACGCATGCACTGTGTACATGTGTCTGCGCCCGGGTCCTGTAATTTCTGACTTCACCATCAGGTGGCGGTACAAGTCTGGACGCAGGGCATAAGAAGCATTCCTACCAAAGAAGAAAAGAACAATGCTACAGCTCCCTCGGACACGTCGAGCGGGGTGTCAGCCGGTTCGAGGGTTGCCAGGTCGAGGGTCGGGCAACTACTACTTCTGGGCTTAAGGCTCCACCTACTATGACTGCGCACACTACCAGACGTGCATCGTGCAGCCTGCACGGTTGTATACCAGGGCCTGTGCTGAACAATGCTCAATCAACACAGCACATTGCCAGGGCATGCTCAGTGTCGCGTCAGATATGTTTTTGGAATGTTTGAGTAGCGTTCCATTTTCACGTTTTCTTTTGCTGTTTGACCAAATAAAACTTGTACAGAACTGTTTCCTCTGCAGTGACTGAATAATTTGGTCTCAGCAAAAACAGAGCCTGTTGTTCAGACCCTGACCTCTCACTGGTGACCTCACTGTGAACAACAAGCACGGAGAGAACTTTGAAACTTTATTTTTTATTTTTGGCTGCAACTTCAGTGAGCGTTTCATCTGGCACTTCTGTCAAGGTTGAGTGATGGGATTCACAGATAAAGTGGTTTTTACTTGAGTTTAATACTCACTGTAATTACACAGTGCATTAGCACTGAATGATTTAAGGCACAAACAACTGAGGACGCACAGCTCTTCTAAAGAGAGAGGGACAGTAAAAGATGAGTCATATTCTGCTGTCTAAACAATGACTTTGCAAAGCATCTAAAAAAAAGGTGCATACAAATAAGAAATAAGAACTAAAACTCATCCCCAGTTCCAACAGAAAATGTTTATCAAGCTCTCCGTGATATTATAGTGCAGAGACAAATACTGCAAAACCTTCAGGCGACCATCAGTGGAATAGTGGATTTTAATCAGTTTGGTGCCTAAATGGAGGAGACAGCCTTTGTGAATATTGGTCACTCATTTTATTATCTTACTTGTCAATGTTCATCATCAGTGTCCCTTTTCTCTTCCTTTAACTCTTGTTGTCCTTTTGTTCCACTTTATAATCCATTACTTATTCTTTTTTTTTCCAAAAGCTCTTTCACTTCAAATGGCTGACAGATTGATGAGCATCTCCACTTTTAAAAGTTATATTTTTTTATTCATTTAATTTTGCTGAAGTCTTGAGACATTGTGCATGAAAATGTCCCTGGTTATCGTGTGTGTGTGTGTGTGTGTGAGGATGGTGGCTGGTGCTCACACTGCCACATCTGTCACAGTGAGGCAGTACAACTTAACAGACTGTAGGTGTGGGAGTGTTCCTGCACACACAAACACCCCACCACCACCACTTTCAGGTTTAAGTCCATGCCAGTTCAGCTGCTTGAGCCCCCCCCTCGTGTGGCTAATGAGCCCCCTTTAAATCAAGCAAGATGGCATCATCCAACAAAATATGCATGGCACCGCTTATCTGAATTACAGAGACATCTGAAATATGCAAAATGCTTCGTTAAAACTAGCACTCAACTGTTGTTAAAGGAATCGTTTCCCTCTTGCGGCTGTGGCAATACCCTCTGCTGGCATCCTGACACGGAACGCCTTATTTTACCCATCTCCATTGCATTTGGAAACTTTTATCAGCGCAACACAGGCCTCATCTGTGCTGCTACGAGGACACACGCAGTATGATGCAATCAGAAGGCGAGTTAACTGCTGTGTTAAGCTTTAATGAAGAATAGATTAGGACATTAGGATGCAAAGCACACACCATTCTCTCGCTGAGGGGAAGGCCCGTAATGGGCCTGATAAGGGCTTTTTCTGCTGATATCACACAAACATGGATGGTCTCCAGGGAGCTGTTTTGGCCTGGCTACAGTGCCATTCATCACTGAGACAAGTTTTGTTTGCTGACTTGAGTGTCATTAACAGTTGCACACACATGAGTGTGTCCATGCATACAGTTGTGCCCAAACAATCCCATCCTTTTCGTCTGAGACAGTGATCTATCTTGACTGTTCACTCTCCGATTGGTCACCTAGCCACCCTAGAGATAAGCAGGCTAAGGTTCAAGTCATCTCTTTGTCCCCTAATTAACTCTCATTGACCTGGCTTCTTTCCCCCCCCCACAGCTGAAACAAGGAAGTGAGCACACGGCAACCAACTGCTTCCCCTGCTCTCAAACCTTTTTATTTATTTCATTCAATGGAAAATATAATTTGAGAGGCACAAATCACCAATGATGACATAAATGGGTGTTTCATCTTCGAGCATCACCATTTGTTGTTGCATCTACTGGGACTTTTCACTTTATTAACAACACCATCAATATTACTTCAAAGCAAAACAGACATAATCCGCCATTTATTTCCCATCATCTTCTTCATGGCAATAAGGGAAAAAAAAACAAAAAACAACAAACCCATCCTGAAGTTATTTCCTCTCATCTCAACCCATCATCATCATCATCATCATCCAGCCTCCTCTGTTTTGCTGCTTTCAAATGCCAAAGGTCACTGCACCTTCACAGGGCTGCTCCAATCTGACTGGGACTTCATCCCGTAAACATACACACGTTCTACCACTGACGGACGACTCACATCAAAAAGATGTCCATCACTCACTAATGATCTTGACAGAGCGTTAGTTGGAAGGTATGCCAGCTTATAGTGGGGGAAATAAAATAGAGCCACGGAGGCCGAGGTGGAGAGTGAGTCAGTGTGTGTGTAAAGAGGACATGATATACGAGATGGTGTGGACTGTTGCACCTTTCATCATCTCCTCCATAAAGTCCAGCCGGTCATGAAATGAGGATGTTAAAATCCTACAGTAAACAGAACCATCAAACTGTACAGCGCGCTCCCACACGACTAACATTTCTGTACGGGTGACTGCAGTTCTGATTGGGCCGCACAATTCAAAAACAGATTGCGCTAATTAATATTGAAATAATGCACAAGGTTGTGCAAATCATGATGTCGGGTTTGGCGTCATAGAGCTACGAGCTGCGTAAAAGAAAACCATCCCTTACTTACACTAAGTGCTGAGGCTACGGCAGCAATATCAGACACTGCTTTTTTAAAAAGATTGATTTTGTCAGATCTATATCTTTTGTTTGTCATCTCTTAAGTGTTTAAGTATCTCTCTTATTTAGTCGAGAGGATGGTGTCATAAATACACCGATATTTATACACACTCATGTTTTTTTTCCTAGAATAAAGGAATTAATATGACATTTCATTCAAATATGATTTATCTTCACTGAGATTTAAAACAAAAAAAAGAAGAGCTTTTAACAAAAGATCAGTATCTTTGGATGTGGACGGTGTGCAAGTGTGCAGCAGGTAAGTGGGATTTATGGAGACAGTAAACCCACGGATCCTTGTCGATGCCTCTGCTGCAAGTCGTCACGCACGCGAACGCGCACACACATGCACACTGACACAAACCCTGGTACTTTACTTCCCCTAGTTTACTGCAATGCGCCAGCAGTGGTTAGCACATAAGCACTAGGAGACAAAAGGAAAGACAGAGAAAAAGAGTGGAAAATAGAGCTACAACAACAAAGAGCAAAACACTCGCAAAACACGACTACTATGGACTTTCTCCTTCCTCCCCATTGATTCTTCAGATACATTTTTTAATGCACCCTCATCAATAGCACTGGTGGTCTGACAAATGCATTTTTCAAACACTTGGCAGTCAATAGTCATTTAGTCTGTATCTTTGTCCCTCGAGTAAAGGGTCTCGATCAATCGAGGTGATGAAAATTCAAATAAATCAGAAACAGGAACGTAGCAGAGAGAACACTGCTCTGTATCCAGTGGAGCGGAGTACATGCTGCCGCATGAAAAACCAATATGTGCTGCCATCTCTTTCAATGGGAGATCAGTTGGGGCCGTGTGTGTGGTGGAGGAGCTGGGGCTAGCTGGCTTGAGCAGTGTTAAGGACAGGAGAGTCAATAGACGACGACTGACACATACTCGTCTTTTGTGTTAAGTGCGTGACGCTGCGAGAGTCAGATAAGATGTCCGCATGGGGCGGAGGACGATGGAGAGGTAAGAGGCTACAGGACAGCATCTGTCCACATGTGCGGATAAAAAGGCAGTACTTTTTTATCAATGAAAACAGTGTGTAAGCCTCAGTGTCAACAAAGCATTATTTACAACATTCATTACTGTAATGCAGGATTTTTCTTATTTGCAATTAATTAACTGGACTGAAAACCGCTTGACAAAAACAATACTTTATAATAGGGGACTGGGTAACAATTTCCCAGTCTGGGATCGTTAAAGTCTGTCTATCAAGTGAAATTCTGTGAAAATCCCCCAAAGATGACATCTGAAGATAATCTTATTTGATTATGTTTTTCTAAAAAAACATTTAAAAAGACAAAAACGTACCAAATAAAACAGAAATTGAGCAAAGTAAGAGTTTTTTTTATTACTTTTAACACAATCAAGCAAAAATAATTAACTAAGCCCCTTGATATTTGAGCAAATCCACATCAAGTCCACATTCCTTTAATAAAGTTACACCCATAAGAATTGTTTGAATATTTTGTCTGCCATTTCTTTGCGGTACTTCCTCCGTTATCTTATACACGTGCTGAAAATCTGACAAAAATATATCAGCATTAGAGTTCCCATTGTACAATCGCAGGACAATTAGAACCCATTGAGACCTAATTACAGCCAGGACCAAGGCTCCAGTCTCTTCAAATAGAGCGACAGAGGACGTCCTCGGGGCAAAATCTTTTTTTGTCTGTTAATTATGTCATTATTCTATTATTCCAGACTGATGGAGAGGAGTGGAGATCAGCTTGACCTCCAGGAGCAAAGAGCAGAGATCTCATGCAGACCCATGCAGCCCTGATTGACTCCATGACTGCTCCCCCTCCACCTCTTCCGTTGCCTCGCTCCAATATACAGTGGGAGGAAAAAAAGGATTAATAATGAGATGCTGGCTCGGACCCAAATTAAGCAGGTACACAGTCCACAGTGGTAATCTCCCCTTCTTGCACTCGCCTAATAAATTTAGTTACTTGCAGATGACAGCAGTGGGTTTTGCAGACACTGATTGTGAATATGAATGAAGCTCGGCGTTCGGGGGGGTTTGTGGAGGTGGCACAGAAGGGGGTTTATAGCATATCAAGTCTTAGCAGGACAAACGCTGGCCCCGCACTATAAAGCCTTGGCCCTAAAATCTGACATGCTTTGTGATGATAACAGATGTATTAGAATAAAATGTCTTTTTTTCCCCAACAGCATACTCTCTTGACCTCAGATCCATCCATCATAAATCACCGCATCAAAGACCAAAAAAAAAGAATCGCAGATTCCCTTTCTTCCTGCTCCCAGACTGAGTGATGTCACTCAAGGACTATAATGGACCTCTAATGAACTCCAAATCCCATGCCAGTACATTTACACTGCATTATCGCTTCCTGACCCTTTGGCCTCCCAGTGGAATAGAGTGGAGAGCGCTCCTGTCTGCAGAGCTCATTCTGTCATTATATATGCATTCACAAAGACTGCATTGCATGACACTAGAAAGGGGGGGGGGGGGTGTCTTATACATAATGGAGCATGTGAAGTGTGTGTGTTTTTGAATGGCCAATGCATTCTTCTCAAGCTGCCTCTAAATGCTGGGCTCACTCTTGGTGCGGAACTGCATTGGCAGTTAAGTGCAGTGTTTTTGATATGTAGCTGGAGTTTAAAGGAGAGTGGTAATACACGCACCCCAGGCCCTCTCGGCAGCACGGGAAAAGAGGAAAGAAAGCGCAGAGCCAAACATCAGGGAGCAGGCACTGTGGCTCTCGCGCTTGACTTCTGACATTTAAGCACAGCAAACTGCTTTGACAAACTCACCTCATCAGAGAAACACTCCATCAAAGGCAGACCTGTCTCCACATTACTCACTCTTTACAAATGATGTGCGCAATGTTGTGCCACGGTCAAGAGAGAGAAATGCGAGAGGTGGGGTGAGAAATGAGAGGCAGAGTTCAACTAATTGCCCGATGATGGAATTTTAGTGTCTCCTTCATCAGTTATAAAGCGGCTTCTAAGTGTTATTGATCTGAGGAGGGGTGTCTCAGAGTCATGTGGTATTAGAAAGCCCAACTGCTCTGAGGCTATGCATTATTCAAAAGGCATTCTGACACAACTCGCCAGGGCCTGCCAGTTCCCCTCAAGTGGGCTGGGAGTAGCCGCAACTCTCTATCCATCGCACCTTAGCTCTATCTCCACACACACACACACACACACACACACACGCGCACATGCACTCCCATATGGGAAAGCATTAACATATATACAGTCGCCTACAATCACAAAAGAGCAGCGACAGATGAATTGAAATACTGAGGAGTTTGCAGAACGGTGTTTTGCTTGCTGATCGACCTCAAACTCTGCTGGGGGGGGGGGTTCATCTATAATGAACTGACTGATGCTGTTGTCTGCCTATATTCCCAACAAGTCGTTTATGGACGTCAACCTTTCCCAGCACACACAATGCAGACAGCACTGAGGACACAGACCTCACTGAGGAGACAAGAGGCGATAAAAGGAAAAACAATGTGGAAACTCTAAAGAGAAAGTTAGAAAAGATAGCCCAGTCTAAATATTTCATTGCCACTAAGTAATTTTTTAATCTTTAAATCAAACCATTATAACTGGTGTGGCATTTTGTAACACGTCTGTGTTATGCCGTGTTTCTAAATCGTATTGAACCTTTAACCAAATCTTTTCACGTAGGTTGTTCTGATGAGGAGTGAAGATATACAGTACATGTCTGCAGATGCCTACTGCATCACAGAAAACTTGTGAAAGACATTTGATAAGGATCTAGGAATCAGTTATTATACCTTGTCTATCTTGTCTATTGTACACTTATTTCAGTACAACACTAACACAATCCACTGATCCCTTTTCTACCACTTTATCCTCCACATGAGGGTCGCAGGGGGAGCTGGAGCCAATGCCAGCTGACATAGCGAAAGGACAGTTTGCCAGTCTATCCACACTGCAACTACAGAACGTGGCAAAACCACTTTAAGTCAAACTACTTTAGTGAGAGAAAGAATTACTGTGTGTCCGTGTAAAACTGGACTTTAAAAATACAACAAAAAAAAAGAATGTTAGTCTGAATAAAATGCCACTAAATTGAATGTCCCAATTACGTGAATTACCCAAATAATGTGATTGGAAATGGAGCTACGTATACATTCAATTGGACACTGTGCATGTGCCACATTTCCCAGCTCTGGCTTGAAGGAGTTCAGTGAGCAGCATAATTGAACTACTTCACGGTGCATGGAAACGTACTGACTGTTATCAAGACTGAATATTTAAATGCATACAGTATATAAATACATTAATAGAATATAAATATATTAATAACGCTCTTAGTCCAGCTATGTTATGTGTTAGGCGTTTACCTGTTGCTCCTTTTAACTGCCTGGCAGAATTGAGTCTGTATACAATGCAGTTATAGTGTTCACTGCTACAACTCTGAAAATGTAGTACTGTAGAAAAATGTAGATGGGCAAAAATAATAAAGTGCTGGTCAATCTAAATGGACAAATAAAATCAGACAGCTCATTCCTGCAGGGGAATACTCGAAAGTTGGAAGTTGTTATAAAACATTCCCTGGAGGACACACAATCAAGAGATGAGCACAAAAAAGCACAACTCATCCATAAGACCATTCATCATTGTTTAGCCCAGACTCCTGGTACAGCGGGGGCTTAGTCTTATATAATGTATCTTTGTTTTCACGGATTGCAGTTATCCGGGAGATCGATGGATGTTATCAATACCTTACAGCAATTAACATTTAATATCCTTCCACAGCCACTTACTCCATTAATGGCTGATTGATTATGCAAGGCCTGGGAGCCCCATGGCTCGGAATGGCATGGATCCATGGATCCGTCTGACTGTCAAAGTAAAGGCGGGCTGATTTGCTGCAGAACCTCCGACTCCAGCTAACACCATATTGATATAAGGCTCGACCAGGGAGGAGAGAAAGAGAGAACAAAAGATCCATTCATTTCTGTTTTTCCTGTTTGTCTCATACCACCACAATTATTTATTCCCTAACTATTCCTTTCTCTTTGGACTTGACAGTAGTACAGTGACTTTTGCTTGCAGTTCACCCTTGTATCTGCCACTACTCCAAACACCCTCCCTTCCACCCCTGCAGTTCTTTATAATCTCATCAGCAATGATGTATTTTCAGAGCAAGAAGGCACTGCTTTCCATTTCAATCAAATTCCAGGCCTTTCAGAACAACCCATAATGCAATCATTCTGTGCAAAATTCAGGCCCAATTTAAGCCCTATAGACTGCAGATGGCTGATAAACACTCCAATACACGCCGCTCTCTTTCCTTATGGCTCTACTTTGCTGCAGTGCATCATCATAAATAAGAGTTAGCTGTGTGCTCTTCTTTGGGAATAGAACAACTTTAAATTGGCAGAGCAGGTGGACAAGGTGAGGGACAGGGTGAGGAAATGCAATAGTCAGGACCCCTGACAGGAAGGACTTTTGGAAAAGAAAAAAAAATTGTAATTGGAAGACACGACAAGTCTCAGCTGAGTCGACGGGTCCCAGAAACACTCCTCTACATTACCAAGTGAGGGGGAAAATGGGAGTGGAGGCGGAGCGGGTGGGGTTAGAGGGAGATTGGGAAGGTTTCGCTTAATAAACACTTTGTTTTCTGCTGACGATCAGAGAGGTAGAGCAAGGGAAACATGGACAGATCAATAGACTGATTTGTTCCGGGCTCTCCATGTTCGTCAGTCCCATACTTCCCCAGTGGGGAAAGGATGGAGGAGCTAAAATAAGGAAAGGGGGAAGGGTGGGGGGGGGGATATTCGAAAAAGTAAAACCAATAAAGTAAACAGTTGAAAAACAGCAAGAAGTTTGCGGACTCAGGGAAAACAGACAGATGAATGATGGGAGGGAATAATGGAGGGAGAAAATAGCGATGGTGTGGGAGGGAAAGAGACTGCGAATGGTGAGAAGAGGAGTGGGAGAGCATTTGGATGGGCTGAGGGTCAAGTACAAAGGTAAATGACAGCAGAGACAGTGGGTGGGGAGTTGAATGTGGAGGCGACATAGGACAGCAACCACAGTTGGATCAATGAAGAAGCAGCCATAATTAATTTCTCAATACCTTTTTTTGTTTAGAAAATAAACAAGAGAGACAAACAATGAATGCAAGCACATGTGTCATCATTAGGCACCACCTTTTCGTGTCCAATATCGCCGCAGTCCTGGGTATCTACGGTACCAATATCCGTTGAGTTTTTTTACTCATCCATTTAGCTTTTTTTCCCCCTTTCTCGTATCTTAAAATAAATCCACATAGCTCACATGATCACTGAGTAGGAGAAATTTGCATTCTCATTTCACATTCTGGTCACATAATGTACGTGGCACAGTTGACATCCTCTCTATATCCATTTATATATATATATATCAGTATTGCACCGATACTGACACTGAATATAGTACTGGCTCATTCATAGCTGTCATGACTTTACATTACATTGAAGGTGACATAGACCGGAAGCTCCAATTAACGCTGCGTTTTTGTGTGTATCTGCGTCATTACCTCGTTTATGAAACCCTAAAGTTTCAGAACAAACAGTTCAGCCACTGCTGAGAAAATAGTGTTGTATTGTTTTCCTGGGCTCTGCGAAGCGGATCGACACTTAATTTGATGTCGTCATCAGAAATCCTCACCACCGTAGCGCCTCCCGGTGCGGGCACTAGTCCGGGCACATCCGGTTGCGTACATTCAACCGCAGAAGAAGAAGAAGAACTAGTCTCGTTGTAGCTGCTGAGATGCAGAGCATCCACCGTGCCAGAGGGGGAGCTGTGTATCTGAGCGCTGGCCTATCTATTACGTCACTTCCAGGTACCTGGCCAATCACAGGACAGTAGGAAAGCTCTCGTTGGCTGGCCAATCACAGCAACTGTTTGGTCTGAAACAGCGCGGCTGACGAGAGCGTCAGCGAGGAGATATTTTGATCGTCTCGTTTGCAGCGATTAGGAGGTTTTTAATCATGAAAACAAGTTAATATATGTAAGTAGACCTCCATAACTAACATATATGTGTGATACAAGCATTCTATGTCGCCTTTAACTCACAATTATTTTCCTGGAGATGTATACTCATATATCGTTAAACCATACCTGCTACTTCCCTAACTCTAATGCATACCCTTAACCTTAATATTAACGCATGCCTTTACCTAAATTTAATTATTTACAATCACAGGACTTCAGGTTTGTCTCCATAAGGAAGAAAAGCCCCAGTGAACACATTTAAGTCCCCACAACCTGAGTAACAGACGTGCACGCACACAGAAAAATCAGGACAACTTTATTCAAGAACAGATCATGTGAGAAAGGGAGGAACCGGTTGGATAATAGCACAGCAATTTCATGTCTGCTCCTCAAAAGCAAAAGAGGCCCTGGTGCATAATGGCAACAAGCAATTGTATCTGCAAAGATTTTCTTTGCCATTACTGCATTGTTCACCATTGTAAGATTTCATGTCAGTCAAATCACTCGGTGCCTGTGCCGTTGAGGTACTCATGGCAAAAGAGAAGATGTATTATTGCTGCAGACTATATCCAGTGTGACCAATAATTGCTGCATTTACAACTGTTCCTGACTCAACTCAGGCCAATTAGCAAAGAAATTACACCCAGAGGTTTGTTTTTAAGCTCATGAACCAACAGGAAATTGCAGGGTTCTTCAGTGTATGATTCAGTGTATGATTGCGATTCATTCAGAGAGGAAAAAAAGGAGGGTTGGGCTCTTAATGACCCTTGTCTTTTACAACTCCCTTTATTCAAGATAGGACAAAAGGTTGATCTTATCCTTTGATTGGTCTTACACAATCCATATCAATACGGAGACTTAGCCTTTAACTCATAATCATGTCGTTAATTAGTCCACGGGGCTCGATTCATGGTGTGCACAAGAAAGAAAAAAGGGCCACGGATGTCATGGAGATGATAAGAAGCAATAAACACAACCGGCAAAGTTTAGCAGCTATAAGCAAATCTAGCGTTAAATCCACACCTGAATCGATTTATCTCTTTGGAACAATTGTAAACACAATTCTGTATTCAAGACACATGCATCTCAAATGTGTATCAGTGTCATAAATTCCTCCTTTTTCACAGCTTAAATGCACATTTTGGCTTGTATGTGACTATCTCAGTCACCACTTTCTGTTTATACTGCTTACATAGATTGTTTTTAACTGTCAGCTGCACTTTTAGGATGGTGCAATAGATTATAACAATTATCAGCAAAAGTTACGGAGGAATGCATCCTTTTTAAACACATGGATTCACGTTATTATTCAAGTTTGTCATGATCTTTACAATTCGCTCCAGATAGATTGTGGATGATCAATCATTATTTAAAAAACTGTCAGATCGGCTCCTGTAAACAGTACATCGTCTTCAAGAGACAAAAAAAAAAAGGCTACAAAGAAAAGTCTTTCAAAAGTTTGGTATTAGGGCCATCACGTTCTTATTCATTGCCACCTGCCTCCATCATACATTCCCCAGAGCTTCCCTCCACAAGGTGAGCAACGAAAAATGAATATGATAATAGTAAAAAAAAATAAAAAATACACAAAAGACAAATCTCCTGACATAAATGAAAAACACAGCCAGGGGTAAGTAGATAAGGAGCAACACATAAATGGAAAGAGTAAAGGTATAAATGTTCCACAGGCTGCCGGTATAAATATGTATTATGAACCTGCTCCGCTGGTGCATTGCTGTGGGCTGCCATTCTTACACACGGAAAATAGCCACGGATGCCGTGTTTTACCCAATCAAATTTGCCCCTGGGCAGGTCGCTTTTGATGCATTGAAGCATAGTAATCTAAGCCAATCCTTTCGCGTGACTGCTGAAGCTTCTGGGTCAGAGACGAGAGGGGACTTGGTATATGATTCACCCGGGCAACGGCTGTCCAAGCCTGTGGCTACAGAAATATAGCAATCCTCTACTTTCACTGGTACTTTTCTAGTTTGTTGTCGCAAAGTTCCCCTGATCACAACGGACCATTACATACTGCTGCCACGTACAAACAAGTTTTTAATGTTTGTTACCATCATTTAATTTTGCTTTGTGTCATAATATGGTAATTCAGAGACAGCAACAGAAACAGCTTATATACAGTTCCTGTTGCTGAGGTAAGGTTTTCAAAGAAATGACTGATATTTGTTTGCGTTTTATGCTTTATAGATGTACCTCACTGTGGCCCAGGGTATAAAACTCACAAAATACAGCAGATATGAGCGTCATGGTAAAAAAATCCAATATGATGCCTCACCTGATTTGAACAAAGAAATTGAAGCTAAGGATGAAATGAAGGGTGGACTGGAAGAGAGTCACAGTAAGGTAGATAAAATGGGGTCGGTAAAGGTAAGTAAATTAAATAAATAGACTTTTTTCCCTCCAAGTTAGGGAGCGGAACCACCGTATCATGAGTCACTCTCCATAGTTTGCTGAATGGTCTGTAAAATGTGTGTTTGGTCTCAACAACCTCTAAATAAGCTGATTCACCATTTTTGGCTTAATCGAGTTTCAGGGTGAAAAGCATCACTAACTTGGCTGCGCCTCATGTGGCAGCTGTTTAATCATATAATGCATTCGGTTAACAGTAAATATCTGGCACTAACACAGGCTCAGGCAAATGTAAACTTTAAAAGAGATTGAAATTTTAGGGTATGTCCATATATTGACGTATGTCATACATCAAAACCAGACATACCATTTCTCCACAAATGGACTATAATGTAATGCAGCTGATGCATAGTTTTTTTTTGTTTGTTTCGCTTTTGCCTAAAGGCAACAGCAATTGCCTTTATAGTCACAAATACTGAAATAAAAATATATTAGGTTTGGCATGATTTCTTTTGTCCACATCATGGTGGCTGTTATTGTGGCAGTTCCAATTAAATGTCCAGTAGGAAGTGACATATCTAACACAATCTTCATGTATAATAAAAGGGGGAAAAGGGCCGTAATCTCGTCAAACATGGCACAAAACAATCAGACGGGCTGATCTTTGATGGGAGAATTATAATCAAATGGAAGTATGGGGTCTGGCAATCATCCTGTGGGATTAACTGTGGCACTTCTCGACAAATGACAAGAACAATATAAAAAAAAATGCTTTCTGGGTGAGTGTTTCACATTTTATGACAGATTGAATGTGGCAAAAACATGTTTTAGAGAGGAGAGAAAAAACAGGCAGTGTCTTGGGACACAACTTCTACTAATCACAGCTGACGGGAGGCAACAATAGCTCTTAGAAAAGCATGTTTGTGACCAAAAGACACAGGTTGCCTTCAGACACGTATGGACATTCTCCAGAGATTGACCAGAAGAAATGTAATGTATGTGTGAAAGCAAACGTTTGCAAGAGATTCTCCTGCCAGTTCCTGTGAGAATGCAGGACAAATTCTGACTGATCCACAGTGAGTGTCCTTCCTCCTGCATGTTCATGCCTCGTCTGGATCCTCAGGAGATTCTACAGCTGTTGTGCACGTGGCTCACTCAGACAATCTCCTTCTGCATTCACCCAACGCTAATTTTCGGACATTATTTGGAGTTTGTGTCTGAAAATGACTTAAGTGAGTCATTAGAGCATCAGTGTCGGAATACTCAGGATTTGAGAGAAGTTGTTAGTTGAATTGCCTGTATTTACTCTTAATAGTATGGAAGCACATAGTATGGTTTTCATTATTTTAAAGTTTTATAACACTAAGAGTTGGATGGAATAAAAGGGAAATCATTGACAACAGGAGGAACCTCCAACAGCTTTTTAACTAAAATTTAATAATGTTACATAGGTGCTATGTTAAAATACAGAGTCTGATTGAGTGCAGCTCTCTTTTTATGAACAATATTACTCTTACAGTGAGTTGTGGCTATTTGGTGCTGCCGTGACTGCCTTTGCCAAAGTCACTGAAGTTGGAACCTTACGAGTGCCCTCTGCTGGATCCTAAGGGGTGCTACTTCATATGGTCTACGAGACTGCAGCAAGGCTTGAAGGAGAATTTGACACGCCACGTTTGAAATAATACCAAATAAAATGCGACAACCCTAATGTGGAGAATCGTAGCAATGGATCAATGTTGCATTACACGGTGGGCAGTGTGATTGATAAGGTGTGTTGTATTATTTATGGTTATCGAGAGAAGCCACTCATTACCCACATCTCAACAGCTGACACAGATTGATGGACGGTTATCTTGTTAGGAGGGGGAAAAAATATCCACTGGGCACATAATACAATTTTAATGGATGACTAGATAATGCTGAAGACTGGACTGGTTAGTTTGAAGATACCTAATTAATGTCAATATCCATCTAATTTATCTGCAAACGGGGGGAAGGTGTGAAGGGGCAAAAACTTGCTGCCACCTGCTCTTCTCTGTAGACGCTTGCTATTTCCGCTATAATTGTTGTGAAGAGACTTTGAATTTACGACGGCACAATGCATTTTTCAGTTGTGGTAGAATTGAAAGAAAGGTAAACCTTTAGTTAATGTACAATATTTATTTATTTTTTATATGTAACCAGGCTAATCCCTTTGAGATTGTAAATCTCTTTTCCAAGGGCGTGTTGACTTTAAGCTGACTTTTTTGTCATGTTTTAGAAAAATATTTGTCCCCTATTTTGCTAAATAATTAACAAAGTTATTGACTCACAGTGTGCATGTAGGGTACATTGTAAGTTGGCGCCATACATTCTGAACTTCAATTGTGCCCTTGCAAGTGCAATTTGCATTCAGTCCCTAAAGGCTTGAAGTAATTGTCATGGATGTCAAGCTAAGAGAGAACAAGCAGAGAAGCAGAGGACCATATCCAGGCAGGACACAGAGGACAAAAGCCCAGTCAGTTGCTGCCTTGTGGGGTTGTGTTGACAACCCTGAACCTCCCTTCTAGAGAACAGGATGGGCTCTGGGATTCAGAAACTACATGTATGTGTTACCACGGAGAGTCCAACATCACAACCTTGAGTAGTTACTGAAACCAATTTCTTTTTTTACAGTATTTAAACTACCAAGCTGTTACTAACACATTTTGCATCAGATTTTGTATTTCTTTTTGTCAGAATTTAGGGAGTCTGCCGCTATCCTTCTGTCACACGTCACCCCTGACACTCATCTTCACCCACTCCGTCCCGCCTGTACTCTCTTTTTCACCTATCTTGTGCAATGTCCATTGCTCCATTGCATCCCTACTCCTTGCAGCTTCACCATACCCTTTGCACACAGGTATTCTGTCTCGCTCCTACTAAACTTCATTCACCTCTCCAGGCTCTTTTCCACCTGTCCCCAACTCTCACTACAGATTGCAACATTATCGGCAAACAACACAGCTGTATGTGATAGATATGTTTTTCGTATAGATATTTATAGTTACGTATCATGCTTATTGGATATCTGTTTGCATTTGTTCAGAAAATCAGTTAATATTAAACTCTATTTTCCTTCTCTACGGACTAGATGAGAAGGGGCGTAAGAGTCAAATTTTTACAAATTACGCTTTTTCCCTCTGTATTACATAGGAGTCGTAAAGCTCCCCAGGCACACATAGCACTGCTGCAAAATCATGCACATACACATGAATCTTCAACCATATGAACTTAAGTTTCGCACTTGAGTGCACACACCCATAAGCAAATATGAGATGGAGGACATGTTTGCGAGTTTGCTTTCGAGTCCCTCAATAAGTCATGGGTTGCATCAAGAAATGTAGGTCTGTGGCAGCTGAGACTCGGGAAAAAAGATAAACATGCTCAGCATTTTCCTTTTAGGGTTCATTACTCTGCCGATCCCGGGTGGGCCGGAGTTGAGAAGAGGAGTTAATTCCTACCAAGTGAGGGGAAAAAAAAACACATTAACTGAGACCTATCCATCTTCTGAGCGCTGACACCTTCATTTAAATTTCTTATTTTCTAAAGGATGTAGGGTGAGAATCCTCTTCTCTGGTTATGAACCTGCACATGGATGGTATCCATGTGTGTGTGTGTGTGTGCGTGTGCTTGTGTGTGATGCCTTTCGCAGTAAAAATCGGTCATTATGATATTTTCAATTTAAAGAGGCTGAGATCCTGCTCTTTTGAAAAATTAAGTGACATTTTCTCTGGATTAATTTTTAGACATCTGGGAGTGTATATTCATAACGCTACTGCAGGTTGCTGTAATGCTATAAAACTGTAATTTGTGGGTTGGACTCACAATCTATTGAATGCCCATTTTTTTTTAAAACACATTAAAATTACTCTTGACATTTCATCAACAAGGGGTCTATAACACCTTTAGGCCGAATATATAAATGAGCAAATTACATTAATAAATGATAAGTAATATGAGCTCAATCCTCTTCTGAAATCTTAGAAAAGAAAAAAGTTTTCTTCCCCTTTTATCCAACTTCTAAAAACCCCCAACCCTCCCATTCATTTTTACCTGAATCTCCAAGTACCTGGATATTTTAAATGCTAAGTGGTCTTGTCACTGGGTCCCTGGTTACCTGGTATAATGAGAAGCTTTAGAAAGGAACCTGCTGGCTTTAATAAAATTAGCCCCCCAATGTCACCAGCTCCCCAATGAGCTCCCCAACGCTTTGTGCCAGGGCTGCCAATATTATACCCCATTAAGAAACAATGCCCAACTCTCTCCCTCTCTCTCTCACACACACACACACACACACACACAGATTGCCACTAATCAGTGAAATAATTAAGAGTACCGGGGCGCCTATGGGAGTATTACGAGAGCAGAGGCAATCTGACTGATGGCATTAGACATACAATATGACACCTTAAACACACTTGGTGGTTTTAATGTTCGTTGGCAAAGAAACAAAACAATTAGGTGCAAAGTAAAAGTAAAACCTGTTTAATGTAATTGCTCATATGCATGTGCTGCAGTCGTGGTAAAGCCTCTAAATGCCCCCTCATCCTTTTCCAAGTCTGTCTTGATTTGCTCCGTGTGCAAAAATGCCCCTTCACGCTTGGTTTAAAGTGGGAGCTGTACACCAGTAGGTGATATTCAAACTTGATGTCAGACTATTTTGCTGGATCACCTTTAGCTTAATTAAGGCTTGGATTGATGACTGAGGAGTTGGACTGCTGCTTCAAGTCTTTTCCCGGCACGTCCTAAAGATTCTCAGCAGGTCTGGACTCTGTGATGACCAATCCATTCATGCATTCATTAAAGCTAACACATGAGGGTTGCAGGGCCACTGGAGGCAATCCCAACTAACTAAGGAGGGGTATACTCTGGGCAGGTCACCAGTCAGGTGCAGGTCCAACACATTCACTCTCACAGTGCACCATTCGTTCACAATGTAAGCCCAGTGAATCCCGGCACTGTCGCGCTGGACTTGATATTGAGTTAAGATTTCACTAACAGTGAAGTCCTAATTTCAACTTGAAATATCAGCTATAAAGGAATGCTAATGTAATTACAAAAACGCTCTGGGTTCTAATAATAGAGTACGCAAACTCAACAATGTACTACAACAGAGTAAGTAACACGACACAAAATTGATTTACCTTTTTCTGCTGAGCAAGTATTGAATACCCATGGAACACAGATTACTGAAAATCTACTGTGTGTGGCACAACTCAAAGTGCACACGCACCCACTGGACATAACCTTCAGTGTTGCAAGACTTGCCTTAACAAAGTGGAAAATAATTTCTAATACATATTAATGAAGCTGACTTGAATCTATGCCCTTGGAAGTTTATGAGAGTCTGTGCCAATGCTATGCTGGGACAGCGCCGTAGTTTATGTGTGGCTTAGCTTTTGGGGGGTGGATGCAGAGGGTGGGAGAAAGCTTGACTCAACAGTAAGAGCTCTCATCTATCACGCTGAGCTCAGTGTGATGGGGCCTCATAGGTCCATGTGAATGACCCTGACTATGAGAAAAAGCCCATCAAGTCTGGATTGAGGAGTGGCAGGGCCTGAGTGCCTCACTACTGTAGCATCCACTACTGTATGTCTAAGCACTTTTAAATGGTGGGTTAATGATTTAAAACACGGGGAGAGATTCCATCAATGATGTTGGAATGGAATCATTTCCACAAGCACACAACTTGCAAATGTAGTCGCACATGTAAACACACACACACACACGCCAGTGCGCACACATTATAAAATCCTGCTTCTGCAGCAAAATCAACCAGACCAGTTTGTTCTTTAACGGCTGAGAGTGTGTATTGAACAGAGGGAACTGCACCCCCTGCAGGACTCGTGGATGACACAGCCACTTACAGCTTGACCAGTAAGCCATTTGCACTCAATGAAACACTTTAACACGTTAATAACCGAGGCCACTAACTACTACTGTACGTTGTGCTAAAAACAAGACTAATGTATACATGTAGTTACCTATGTAGTCAAAGTGGATGTCATGTGATTGTTTGCAGAAATGACTTACTATGCACTTAACAACCCGGTGTTCAACGCATGCAGAAGGTTTATTTGGTGTCGGAGGCATCAATTGAAATATGCAGGACAATGTCAATGTTCTTTAGACGAGGAAAGACACTAAGAACTGTCATTTAAAGTTCTGCCTCATTGATACCAGGGCTTTAGTCCCCATGGGCTGGTCTTGAAAACAAAAACCGTTTGGTTGAGGAGAAACAAAAAGGGTTGTACACACGCACGCTTGCATCTTTATTAGGCTTGTCATTATTCCTGGGCTGTGTGCTATTGTATCACGCCGACACCCTAGGGCAATTTGTTATGGACATCAGAGGAGCAGTGAAGGTCTCAAGCAAGACAAAGTATCAGCCAGCCTATTATAGGCACTGCTGACTCAGCACTTTCACACCTCACCTGCTGATGTTGAGAAAACGTGACGAAAAAGACAGAAAATAATGTCCGAGACTCTGTGTTCATAAGATATCGGAACGTGCAACAGTTTAATAAATGAGATGTTATTAAAATTTTGATTTTGAATAATAGGTTATTTGACTGTAAAAAAAAATGGAGCGTAAAGTGGACTCAAGTATCTTCAAAACAACAATCAGATGGCACTCTATACTTACAATTTACAAATAACCCAGACCATCACACACATGCTGAAGAAGTTACTGCACAATCCAGTTATCTTAACACTCCAAATTGTCCATAGAAATCACAATTGGTTGGATAGAAGGATAGAATATCTTCTCATTTCCTAAAAAGTGTCATTACACAGGAACTGATAAGAGCAGAAACTCATTAGACTGAGGAGGACATTTCTTCCGGAGGTTATCAAGGTATGAGGGATTCCAGGCACTGTGGCCACTTGATCTTTCCAATTAACACTCACACTAGTGTCACAACCCGCAGCTATCACTTCAACAGTCAGCCAAAAATGAGCAGATATCCACTATCTCCCCAAGTGGAATTAAATTGGACCAACTTGTCATAAACTCAATATATCCTGACCGCTAACAGGTAACGGGAAGTTCAATATTGAAATAATAAAACAAAGGCAGTCACAGTGTGATCTAAAGGGAACTGGATGGAATCAGGCAGATGGAAAGTCTTTGGGACAACACAGAGGCAGAGTGAGATTTATTCCCAAATAAAGAGATTAAAGAGATGTTGAAAGTATTGGACAGACAGAGGGAAGGAAAGAATCGGAAAAAGTGTGAGACGAGAAGAGTTTGAAGTATTTAGGACTCTTTAGTGCTGAGCTGTCAGCCACTTCTTGACTGGGTGCTTGTTGACAGAAAAGCTCCACAGCCAGGTGCTTATCTCTGACCAGAGCTTACAGAGTCACCTGACCACCAAACTGCTTTTCCCTGACAGTAAGACACTCACAGAGTAACCTCCAATCAGCCTATGGGGAGTAATGTGCAGGAGAGATGTTGTCCACTGAGCTAGTGCAGCTTTTCTTCAAATTCAACATTTCTCAAGGTACCACTGGTGCTAGAAGGCAAATAGATGACATATACAGATATATATATGTACAGATATAGCTCAAGCAACAGGTTTTTTTTTTTATTTTGTGGTCTTCTCCTATTCATAGCTGACATATGTACGCGTGCATGCACACTTTTCCCAGTGCTTAGATTGTCTTGTATGTGTTGTTGTTGTTGTTGTGTACTATTTGTATTTTACAAAGGGACTGCAAATGCAATTTAGTTATTATGCTACCTCTGGCATATTTACATTTGTATTCCATACTGATGTTCATTAAATGTGCAATGTCCCTTCCAAATAAACATTAAATAAATAAGAAAAGTGCCTGTAATGTGAGTCTAAAACATCAAGCCCCAAAGCACAGGATTATTTTAGATTAGATGAGATTCATACAAAATATTTTAAGCCCACAGCAAGCATCTGATTTTGATACGTCGTGAAAATGAGAGTGGACATTCAAAACCATTGCAGTGATTAAGGGGAATGGGCAGACAGGTACAGGTGTATCCAAATATTTGAATAACCAAAAATTATAATAAAAAAAAACTAATTTGAACTCTCCTGGGAGAATAGCTGTTAATTAAACACAAACAATAGCGCTGAAAATCAGCACATTCTTGTTGCCATTCTCCCTAATGTTTTGCTTCTGTAAATACCTGCAGTAAAGTCTTTGGTGCAGTGCAAACTTATTTTTCCCCCTGCATGTGTGAGATTTGTTCAGAGAGTTCAGAGGAGCAACAGAGCCAAGGGTCGGATTTGGAGGGCGGTGGTGCTGATTGTGAAGAAGAAAGAAACAGGTACAGAGTCCTGAGAGAGCAGAGGACACAAAGGGCAGAGCGAGAGCTGGGTGCAGAGGTGTGTTGTGCAGGGCTATGAGTTTCTGTGTCCTGCTACAGATGGCCCTCAGAATTAAATCAAAACTGTGCTGACTGCCAAAGAATGGGCTCTGAGACACACCGAGTGCCACATGAGAGGGAGGGCGGGGGCTGGGGGGGTGTAACACTGGTGCAGAGGTGGGAGGCTGCGAGAGAGGGCTGCAGACATACAGTGAAAATCGCCTTCAAATGAGTTTTTGAAATATCTAAAAATAAATTGCTTTTGAGAAAGCTCAACAGACAGCTGATATGAGGGATGGGTGGGGGCCAAGTTAAAAGTTACCCTCTCCTTCCATTTCTCCTCATCTGAGCCTCTTCTATACCTTGGCATATTTCATTTCCTCACACCTCTCTGCCTTCCTCCTCACACAGACACGTTCTCGCAAACACAAGCCGCGATGCATGCAGGTTCCTGTACCAACACTCGGGTTTCATCAAAGGTCATGTCTCTAATTTGGTTACCAATTAAGAAAAGTTGGATTGGGAAAACGAAGAACACCTCCTCCTGGCTGATGATATTTATAAACAAAATATTGTACACAGGGATTTATTCCAACAGCGCAGCAGATGGTACGGTCTATTTTTGGAGGAAAAGATTGAATAATGTGTAATTGACTCTGTCTGCTCATCATTTCTCCTGCACATGCTGCATATTCTAAGCGTACATACAGATAGATGTATATAGCTTTACCTGGCTCAACATCAATTACCGTTTACAACCAAACATGAGAGCTTTAGATATAGCTTATACCTTTATAATGAGGCTGGTTTGTTCTGGCTCTCTTTAAACTTATCTTATCTTTCCTCATTTAGATAGCAGCACATACATGGTTACCATCTTTGGAACAAGCCCAATGTCACCACCCCACCCACAGCCCCTTTGAATGGTAACTTCCAAGCCCAGTGAATCAGTGAAAATGTAGCATAAAATGTAAATAATGCAAATGCAAATGAGTCGAGGAGTATAATAACTTGACTTTTTATACACTGAAGCTCATGTTCACGCATACGTTTAATTATTAATTACAAATTATTTCCCCTAAACATGTGATGAACTGGCTCGGATTGGCACCAGCAACCAGTTAATAGCATGTTATAATGAAAACATGGGACTTTTTTTCCTAGTAAACAGTACATTTGCATTATATATAATTTAATTTATTATAGTGTAAATATCAAGCCCAACTGTCTATAATGTACATACTATTTTTACCTTTTTATAGTCATATTGTTAATATTTTTCTGTATTGTACTTGCATGTTTATTATTTATTACCTTTATCTTTACTGTCTTTTCTGCTGTAACAATGTAAATTTGCCCACTCTGTGACTAATAAAGAACTATCTTATCTTATCTTATCTTGTCTTACATGTAGCAATGGCACAGCCAGCGAGGTGATAGAATATAGACACAATGAAATACTAATACATACGCTTGTTTAGTGTTTTAATTTTACTTTACTTTATTTTAGTTTATGATATTAATAGATTTATTTTTTAACCCACTACTGAACAGTTGTTTTATTCCCACTTTTTGTCTCCAGACCGGCCCCCACTTGACCAGACTAGACACTCATTGCCCCCGAGGTCATTTGAGTTTGACACCCCTGTGGTAGATGATGAATGAACGGATGAACGAATGAATGATTTCCCTTCAAACTTCAAACTGAATTGTTTTTATCAGAGAAAACAGATTTCCTGATACCATCCCAGATCTGGGGGTCATACTTCAAACTAAAACTGTTCCATTTCTAAAGACTTGTAAACAAAAGACTATGCATTTCCCCAAGGAAGGAGCAGAGTTAATTATTATCAGGGCAAAACTTTCCGTTTCCATGTGGACCGTCCTTCAGAGTGTTGGTGTGAAAAGACTTTGCCTTTCCAGAGATGCTCCAACGCTGCAGCATATACAAGGTACTGCCTGGCCAAATATACAAAATAATGAATCTCCTCAAGGAATGATGAAGCTGTCCCTACTGATACAACATCTTGAAACATGGGGCGCATACTCTAACTTTGAAACATAATGTAGTTAAATAGCGAGAGAGTAGAAATCATTTTTCATAATATAAAAAGCCAAAAAAAAGTCGGTTTTCACAAAGAACTAAAAGACTAATATATAAACGTGCACACACACACACACACACACAAACTTTATTTCTGCTATGTCTATCTCTCAAAGGTGGATTCACAGGTGAGTTTTCTACCACTGATTTGAGAACAGAGAGCCCTGGGTACCATAGAGACCCACGTAACTTCCCTCGCTCATATCACATACCTCGTTGCAAACCCACACCTGTATCCATTAAAAAACTGAATTTAATCAGTCAAATTAAATCAGCTGCACCACATCAAAGGACACGGGGAAAATGATTATGCACGAAACCCTTGCCATTCATGTGTTGACCTTTTCTGACTATCGTTTTAAAACATCAGTCATTCGACACCTGAATCACACTCATTTGCACCGGAGGATATAAACACAAACTACATTTACGCACTCGTCGGCAAAGCATTTTTCAAAGAAGAACATCTAAACAGTCGTTTGTTGTTGTGGATTGTTTTGCCAAACTGTAACTATTTATTCAAACGTTTTAAATGACTGCAAAAAAAATATCTCAGAAGTGGCAATGATTCATAGATGTTGTAGCAATCAGAGTATACATGAGCGCTTTGAGGCTCATCATCTATATAATCAAAGAAAATAACCTATGCACTTGGGGCATTTTTTGAAAATAAATTATGATTAGAACTTTTTACTGTCTATTCATCCTCTCCCATCTCTACCTCTTCTCATTACTTATCATAATAACATTACAAATGTGTTTCTAAATATGTGGGAGACAGATGAGGGAAAGCACAATGGTCATTTGCACTCGGCAGAAAGCTAGTAAATGATGAAATGAGTTGGCACAGATCAGGTAAGTAATGCATTCCACCTCTTGCATTGCATTGCCTGCATACTTTGCATATTGTAGAGTGGCCTTTTAATTGTGAACCAGATTGGAGGGAAATCTGTATGTTGTTTGCATAAATTAAATTCATGGGAAATGGGTGCAAAAGGGGTTGTTGCATTTATAGTTTTGTTAAGTGTATAATTATTTTTGATGTAATCCAAAAGTTTCATTCATCAAAACACTATAAAAGGATTATTTTGCAAAAAGCCACCTTATATTTTAAGGTGTTATCACATTGGACTTGTGTGTTGGAGCTAGGAAAACACGAGCTGGGAGAAGTGACTGGTTTCCAAAGAAAATATAACATTTATTTTCAGCTTTAAAAACAAAGAATTGCCACAATCTAGTAGCCAACCCACAGATACGAGGCAATAACTTGTTCAGCAAGTAACAAAGTACACTTTCCCTCACTCTTCTCTCCCTCTAAATAAGCCAAGGTGTTGGTGCTGCTCAGGCCATACATAGCCAGGATGGAATAGAAAATAAACATTGTAGTAGAAGGAAAAAAAAATAAAATTACCATTTCACACAATGCCATGTGATACAATGTTTACACGCCCCCCTGCATCCAATAAACTGAATGAACTGAAACAGCCCTATAGACCATTCCCGGTGCCCTGAGCCATGTAGAAATACGGCTCCTACAGGAGCAGGACTGTGGAAGTCAGCAGGGTGAGTTTGCATGTGTATGACATTAACAGAAAAAACATAGGGAAATCGGGACATGAAATAGTGTGTGTGTGTGTGTGGGGGGGGGGGGGGGTTCTCACTCTTCCAAGAAGACCGGAACAAGAGCCTCTCAGCATGTAGTTTGCATGTTCTCCCTGTATGTGCATGGGTTTTCTCCGGGTTCTCCAACTTCCTCCCACAGTCCAAAATATGGGGATTAGATAAATTGGACACTCTATATGTGGCCCCCCACGACCCTCATGTGGAGGATAAAGCAGTAGAAGATGGATGGATGAAATACTGGGTACTGCACTCCATGCTATGGATGATGCAGGGGCAAAAGAAAACAACAAGAAGTCATAAACAGATTCTAAGCGCTGTGAGTAACACCAATGTTACTCAGCCCACCCACTAGTGTCCATAAACATCGTTTTCACACAATATACAGTACGTGTATTCATAAATTCCTTTTCCATGCACTTTATGATGTGAGTGAGATGGTGAGAAGGGGCTTCACATTTTGACAGACACAACAAAGAAATCAGAAATAGCAAACAAAAGCCTCAATTTCTCTGTGGAACAGAGGGCAGACTGATTGGTTAACAAATGAAATGAGTTAACTAAAGCACAGAGCGAAGTCACCTGCCTTATCTGACAGTTTACTGGTTTCCTAAAAGCAGCTTTCCATAAAAGGAAAAACAAGCCTCTTTCATCCACTGACATGCGTCTCTGTCATGTGCAGAATGAGGGAAAAATACTCAAAGTGGAACAGGTTTTGTCTGTGTCGGATGACGGTGATGCTGACGATCACGACGATGGTGGAAGTGATTATTGGATCCTAGCAGTTTACGAGCCACTTTCTTAATATGCTCCACTTCAATGCAGCTCAACAGTAAAACAGCGTATGAAGCTGATAATGAAGGTACATCTGCTATCAAAGCTGCCTCTTTTTGGGGTATTTGTCTGTGAGGGAGGGAGGGAGGGAGGGAGCCCCCCCCCCCCTTCATTAATGACAACAATAATTAATCCTCTGCATATGCAAATAGACAGAAATCTAGATTTTTTTAAAGACCTGCAAGCGTGTTTACACTTGCCTCCTGTGTCTGCATGACAGACGTGGGGTTTACACGCGGTGCTACACGGGACATTTGCCTTTGCTCTCCCATCCTTTAGATGATCCATATGTGCTTGAGGACTCAAACCAAAGAGAACCTCGATGCTTTGTTTTTTTTCCCCAACTGTGCCTCCTTCAATGGCTTCGTTCTAATTTGCAATAATAGGGATGCAGATGATTTGGCACAGAAAAAAAGGACATTTACTACGGCCTCAAAGGAGACAGCAATCAACACTATAGTCTAAAAGCTAATGATGGTACCATTTGGGTCCACTGATGACCATAAAGACAAAGGGAAAGCTGACAGACAGATGTATTGAAGTGGCCTAATAAGATTAGCCATTTTTAATTTACATCAATCAAGACTTTTTTTTGCCACAAAGACTCGTACAAAAGCGCCGTGAGAATATCAAAAGGATGAGAGGGTGACATGCTGTTTGCCAGTGGCGCCTTATTTCGTCCAACAGCTGGGGTAAATGCTTAGAGCTGGTGCGGCCCCCTCTCAGGAAGACAAATGGCATCTGATCACACATGCTTTGGGGGGGGTTACATGAAAACAGACAAACCCGTTAATCAATCCTATGATTTAAGATACAAGTCTTGGCATTTGACACGAGGTGAAGAGGTGACACAAAACCCAAAAGTAGAACCAGGGTGGTTTTCTCAGGAAGGCGAAGGCCATTGAATTTTCTGTTGGCCTAAGCAAAATCAAAACTCTGCTCGTCAGTCTGTTCCAGTCGTGTACAATTCATCACACTTTGAAATGGCAGGACTTATTTGAACAGACTTTGCCCTCTCAGCAGAAGACATGCAAACTTAAATGCCAGGTCTGGCAAAGGAAATGCCTCTATGAATAATCAAGTTGTGAAATTAAGATTCAAGTTCAAAAATACAAGCAGCCATATATTGTTCTAAACTGTCACGAGAAGTCACTTAACTATTCATTCTAATGCCGTGAACATCAGTCACCACCGACTCCAATATTTTACCGTCGCAGATGCGCGAGTTGCTGAATCACAAGGGCAGAATACGGAAATCCCAGGGTGATAATCAATCTAACATGACCTCAGGCTGTGTCATAACATTGTCACAGTATCCATCCAACATAGAGGCCACTGTCTATGAGTAATAAAGCTGACACCATCTAAGTTTCTTCGATTACGTACGCACAGACACGCGGCACCTCTGGGCAGCGCGGTGGCAACATTAATACTACATTACAACTGCATTTGAAAGACATTATGAATAAGCAGTGATTCACAGCAGCTGCATTCATTACACAAACGTGATTAAAGTGGTAGACCCCTCAGGCGTCCGGGGGCCTAATGATCCCACTCTGCCTTTTGTTACCCCGCGTCAGCCGAGGGCATGCAACTAAGCAGAAGCCCTGGGTGTCTGCTTGTGTTGAACGAGGTCTCATTAATAACAGGCCATTCACAAACCTCACTTTCATATCCAGTGCCATGGTAAATAAAGGCGACGGGGGCCCCCCCCGGATGCGTGTGTCTACCCCTGGCGCAGATGGATCTACCTCCTGTCCTGCATGATGATGTTGATGTCCATTTGTCTGTGACAAGGCAACATGTGTCGCGGGGCATTCATCTCGAGCTGTTAAATTGCCCTCTTTGGTTGCTCTATTCAGCCCCACCAGTGCACTCTCCCTCCAGAGACTGACAATGTACATATTTGCATAATTTTCTAATGCAATACCGCAGATGAATACAGCACCTGTCTTTGTGCTGGGATAGAGGGCAAGGTCTGAGATAATAAACTCTGTAGCTGCATCTTAAAAAATAATGACATAAAGCATTGAAACTTTGACGATATTAAACAACAAACGAGTGTGCTTATTCAGTATTTATTCGTTTATACAATTTCATCATTCTGATGTAAGCCTCGTGCAATACGATAATCGATATTTTAATTAACAAATGAACTAAACTTAAACTAAATGTCTCCTCACGGTGGCGCTGCTCAAAAGAATGAGGGGAAACTTGGGGCGGAAGTTATCTGGACTGAAGAAGAGGGAGGAGGTTACAGCGGGATAATGGCGGAGAAAGCTACGTTCAGAGATGCCCCATCCATGTTCAATATATAGACTTAATGCACTTTGTTCTCTATGTTGTGAATAAACAGAGAAATCTTTTCATGGACATTTTGTTTTCTTCAGTTAGATAGATGCCGTATCGCATCGTGAGGTACCCTGTGATTCTCACCCCTAATCCTAAATCCCTGCTTGTGCCTTTAAACAGCTGAATCCTGTCAGACAAGACCATGAGGTTAACTGAATGTAGGTTTAAGTAGACTTAATCTACTGTACACATAATTCAACAATATACATTTTAATATCCATTCAAATCTCCTGAACTGGATATACCCCGTGTTCTCTGCACTCATCAGATGGATTCCGAGTCAACCCCTGCTGCTGACCATGCACTAAATTATTCAGCCGAAAATAAGTCCACATTAAAAATGCATCAACTTGCAAGAGTAAGACACTGTAGGACAAACTGCAGTGCTTGACATGTAGGGAGGGGATCAGTGCATTAGGAGTTTTTTTTTGTCATCTGCATTTCTAGTCCTCAGAACACAGGTTACGGTAACATTTTGAGAAATGTGCTCCTCTAGTATAGCCTCAGCAGTATAGCATTACACGGAACATATTTCAACCTTCTCTCTCGCCGCTTCCTGGCGTTCAAAGAGGTACTAAAGCTACACTGAAATACAAACTTTCCTGTCGGAAGATTGTATTTGATATAAATTCTGGTGGCTGGTTCACATAATCTGGTCCGTAAAGCTGTAGCTTGTGAAATGCTGCTAATCTGGCTGCAGCCCTTCAAAAACAAAAAGTAAGAGAATTTAGAAAAAAAAAAAGTAGACACCACAACCCACACACCTTCCACTCACCCCTTAACAAACATTAATGCAATAATGATACTGAACTCCGCTTTTAGTGATATACACAGTGTGATATCACTGCGTTTTATGGCCCTAAAAACTGAAAAGTGTACAAACACTGCCCACTCTCATTTTTGATTGAAAACTAAGAGGCTGAATTCTTTTATGGAGACCTTTTCATTTCCTGATTGGTTCTTATCCGTCACAACATCCATCCATCAATCCATTGTCTACCGATTTGTCCTCCACATGAGGGTGGGGGGGGGAGGCGCTTTGCCAATCTCAGCTGACATAGGGCAATCGGACAGGTCGCCAAGGATAGAGACAACCAACCATCCACTCTCACACCTATGGTCATTTTAGATTGTCCAATTTTACCTAATCCCCAAATCTGCATGTTTTTGGACTGTGGGAGGCCCCTGTCACAATGTCACTTTTGCTAATTCCTGGAAGAAACAACACGGCCCAAATCACCATGAGTCTGAGGATGTCGGTGTACTTGGACCGGCAGGACTTTGTGTCATGTTGAGGAACAGCTCAAACTTTGTTGTCAGTACAAACATGCAATTCTCCTCAGTTACGGCCATGTCACTACATGTGGACTAGGCTTAAAGGCCTAAAATAATCCCCAATGCAAAATATGCGACCAGCAGTGAGAACCAATGTGTCTTCAGAGAACCTAAAACTAAATAACACTTGCATGCTTGTGTTAGTGGTCCTTCTACAGAAAAATACATTTTTCTTACATAATACAACATTAAGGAGTCAGTGTGATTCATGCAGCACTTCCCTCAACTTCAGTGTAAAGTATCAACAGCTACAAAATAAAAAAGCCTGTGCATTATACAAAGGAAAAAAAAAAAAAATGTGCAAACTCTCGTCTCCAGCATACGTCCACGCCTTAATGAGGAGCAGCATGCGTCAGAAATGATAGTTCTTAACGAAGACGCAGACAATAAGAGACACGCTCGCACTTCAAACCATCTGTGAAGGCTGCTGACAGGACCAGACTCTGACTTTGCTGACACCGAACATTCAGACCTGAGGTGCAGCGTGAGCCTCAGCACAGCTTATTACGCCAAGTTTAATGACCCTGACCCTGGCCCTGAAGGAGAGTCGAGGAGGAAGGGAGGTCAAAGTTCATTTATCATTACAGTGCAAGAAGAACTCAGAGAAGCATAGCGTTTGGGAGGGTGCCTTTGTTCTGTCCAATATATACAAAACCCCCTGGAAGTTTGGAAAGCAAAACCTCAACATTCTCCCCTTAAAAATGAGCATTGAAAGAAAGCCACGTTCGAAAGCGCCGTCTCCTGTGACCTTAACCCAGAACAAAAGGCATTTGCAATTCTATGTTCTTTTTAAGGTTTGCAGTACAGCAACGGGGACAAAGGATTCAAAGCCACGACATGAGAATATGTAGAATATTATATGCATTCTTGACACCCAGGTGTTTAGTTGTAATTTAGTTAAGTACTCAATTTAGCACTGTGTTATATTTCAGCATTTGATATTCCAGAGGTGTGGGAGCCTTTTACATTTTAGTGACAGTAAATTGCTGGATATTATTCTGCATGGCATGCTGCTTTTGTCACTGGAAAATCTTAAGCAATTAATTTATGCTGGAAATCACGCCTACACGTAGCATCAAGTAGGTTCCTGGAGCAGAATTTAGTCTACACGACACCACAAAAACATTAGGATTCATACAGAGACAAAAACAAATAAACTGTCCTCCCCGGATTTTATCGTTTCCTTTACCGCCCCAACACTATCCTCTACTTTCTTTCATGCACAAGCCTCACCATGTCACCCCCTCTTCTCCAGTAAGTGTTATGGACGGCTGGAAGGCAGGCTACAGGAAAAGCAGTAAGGCCTGTTGTGAAATGTGCATGGGATCAATGGGGGTTTTAGGAAGGCAGAACACGTAGTCGCAGCTGGTCAATTAGAGAAAGGACAGCACAAGAACACACACACACACACACACACACACACAGAGAAAATGGCTGGCCTTTAAAAACAGAGTTTACTTTTTGCCTCTCGTCAGCTCCTTCTCTCCAGCTTTAAATGGATCAGCATCAAGGAAGCGTGGTTGAGATAATACCATTGGCCTGACTATAAGGACAAATGGCTTGGGAGATTGACTGTAAACTGTATTGTAACTTGTTATTCTTGTGTTAATTACGTGCGACTGGCGATCGGGTAAGATATAACAACCTATAGCTTCACTTTACATAGGAAAATAAGACAGTGTTTTAAATCAGTTTCCATTAATTAAGTAAAAAAAGATATGTGTGTGTGAGAACCTAATGAAGCTTATTACAGTTAAATTAAAAATATTTAAGAATTAAGAATGACACTGTAAGTCAGTGGTATCAAAACACTTCTTTCAAGCCTTTTAAGTGGTAATTGGAGACAAAAGGTAGATGAATCGAGATTTCTATTAAGATTCCTTTATGTGTTAGGACAGAGTTTGCAACTAGAAGCATTTCAAACATAGCGGTTAATGTGTAAAGGAAACTGAAGCCAAACCTTCCAGAAAGCTGCTATTTAAAGATTTTATTTAAGAAACTTAAGATTCTCTAACAAATACAAACTTTTTTGTTCATCCTCAGCCCAATAAAAATAACAAAGTGGAAGTATGATAATAATAACAATCCTTGTCATCATATCATAATAAGCAAACAGCACACGTAGATAATGAGCCGTCACCTCATGTTGCATACACTCTCCTTGCATTTTAAATGTTCATTTATTGTTCAATAATCATGTCTGCTTTGCTCACGCTGGTCGGTCTTGCAATAAAAAAAATCCTGAGCTTGCAAGACACTCGATAGCCTGGCTTTAAAATGGCAATATGTCCTTGTTTGGCAGGCATTTAAACAAGCATTCATGGCGTAACACAAGCCAACAGGGGCCCAATTACCTTGGTCACAACAATCAGCATGTGTGAACAAATATCAAAGTACAAATTCAGCATCACGTTTTATATCAAAGTATGCAAATTCATGGCCACAGTGTTTTCCCTTCTAAGAATCTCACTTGCCCTTCATGGATCCTTCCCCCTTTTTCCTTGTCCTGGACATCTGCACAACAATACCTTTTTTACGAAGGCTGAGTTTTGTAATAATAAATCTATAAACAGGTTCATTACCTACACTACATTTCCAATTAGGCAGGGGCACACATCATGAAGGAGGACAGAGAGATACTTCAGTGACACAGCTCACTGGCAGTTGCTGTTGTAATGATTTCCCTTTATTTTTTTTCTCCCTTGCTTTTCTCTTGGTCCTGTTTTTCTTGTCCTTTGTTATCACCTTCTCCACGCTGCCGTTTCTATTGACAACAGGCTGTGCTTGAAGAACAGCAAAGCCTTGACTTGATTATCTATAATGAATACACCACACTCCCTCCTCTCTTCTCAACTTATATATAGTAACAAGCTTGTTCCAACTCTGAATCTTGGATTTGGACTTTCCTGCTTTGAATAAACTATTATTTGTTCCAAAAAATGGGAAGAAAAAAAAAATAGACAGTGGACAGAGGGAGAACAGATGGCTAGCGTGAGACTGAAACATGAAGAAACATGTGTCTCGTAGAAGGTAAACAGAAAACTGGAGGCCAAATATGGAATCGATACAAAGTGACGTAAGCATGTGAGATTCTCCAAAATACTTTTTTACTGCGCCTTTTCACGTTCTCTTCCATCTAAATGGTAAGAGAAATAGCAGGTGCACTTTCAATTAAGTATCCTGTTTGGTTACAAAGAGCATTCATCACTGACAACATCCATCACCAAATCCCCCAGGGCCTCGGATCTACAGGGAGGAAAAGTGGAGCAGCCATCTCTAAACCAGCCAGTGACAAGAGAGCTGCAAAGGTTTGTGTGTGTGTGTGTGTGTGTGTGTGAGATCACCGGGAAACCTTCTATCATCTAGCATTTACATCTTGTCATCTTGTTACATGGAGTTCTTCTGTTCTTTACGTGTCCTTTTATTGATCGGAAGATGTTAGACAAGGAGAAGCGCTGCAATCTTAAAGCTGCAGTACGTAACCTTTGGTGATTTTTGTTGTTGCTGTTAGTCTGCCTATGTTTAGTCTCTTGTGATGAGAAATGACATGCAGATCTCTGAAAACTGGCTCTGTCAAGCAATACTATCAGACCTGACTGAGGGAGGCTGGGTTTACGAGGAGAAGAAGTCACTATTGAGACTTATGAAGGGCTCTTGTGTGTGTTTTCAGTCATAACACAATTCGTTTGCAGTTGTCTAGCTTTACTAGCGCAGCGTTTCTGTTGCCTCCACTGTGGGAATTTTGCTGCTCGACCCAAAAATCTAAGCACTGCTATTCTGAGAAACACAGAGAGTCATGTGGGCTTAATTCATGTGACAAATGAATCTGAATCTATCAGACATTTGTTTATATTTAAAAGTTTCGCACAACAGTTTTGGTGGTAGTGACAGTGATTTCTATTGACTACTTAAGGTATTATTGTTTCATCACCAAACAGTTCATGCAACCGCATAAGAAAACTGGTAAGGTACCTTTCACAGATAAACAACTCAAAATTCAACATTAATTGTGGTCTGTACTCCAACACACATTTTTTACAGATATTCTTATTTCTTTTTCATGTTGTTGTTAGCTCTAAAAAACAGAATCAGTCAAGCAGTAAAAATATTTGGAAGCATCACAAAAAAGAATCTTAAAACTGTGCTCAACAAGTAACCAAACACTGGACATAGTGAAAACTGTGCACCAAAAAACATGTTTACACAGTATAATGTACATAACAATAGTTTGTTCTTTCAAGGTTACACTACAAGATATATAGTTTATTGATTTGTTTTATTATTATTATTCCTCTGCTCTAAAATATGTATTTTTGTAACAGTAACAAGTAAATTCAGCTGCAAAATATATACTTAAATCCAATATAATTCTTGGAAAGATAACAGTTTAGATTATGGATTAATTTTGCTGCAAGGTACTAGATGGACATAATCTCTAAATGTTCTCATATTGAAATATGAATGGATGTGTCATATCATTCAGTGGGCATGACTCTGCAGAGCAGTCAAAAAAAAAAAGTTTCTACAGCAGTTGAGTTTTGGGTTAATGCATGGTGATGCAGTGCCCCCTGCTGACCATTGAGAGGACTCCACTTTTAACAAACTAACCATGTTCACAAACTAACCTGCTAACTGCAGTCTTTAGACCTCAGTCTCAGTTCTTAAAGAGCTGACATTAATTGGGCAAACTGTGAATAACTTGTACATTCAAATACACTCCCTGGCCACTTTATTAGGTATACCTGTTCAAATGTTCAGTAATGCTTCATCTAATCTGCCACAAATCCCATGGCAACACCTCAAAGCATTTAGGCATGTAGACATGGTCTGCAGTCAATGAGCGTCAGTTCTCGCATAGTTCCCAACCCCAGTTTGGGAAACCTGACATGTTGATGCCATAGGTCAGAGGAGAATGTCCAGACTAGTTTGAAACGTTAAAAAGGCAAAGGCATCTCAGAATAAACAACCAGTTGAACCTTGGAGTTACAGCACCAGGTGAAACTTTAATACTTTGTCACTTTATAAGGTGTTATGTGTGCACCTAATAAAGTGGCTGAACTAAGTCTATAAAACAAGCATATAATTTAATTACACACTACCAACTGCCTCAGTGTATTTATTTATTAAAGGTATCAAATATTTTTGCAGGTTTTTACAAGTGTGGGTGTTTTCTTCCTTGGTGACCATGAAGTTTGTAAACTTAAATAAGTATATTTAAAATAAGTATAAAAAGTTGTACTTTTGGCTCAATCTTGTGTTTTGCACATTTTAAACACAACAGCTAACACCGTGGAAGAGTTACCTACATGCTGTATATAAGACGACAGCACATAGAGCAAGCATTATTGTCTTCCCCATCCTCTCCACATCTACCTCTCTCCGGTGTCTTGACCCTGTCTCCAGTCCTCGCAAGGGTCCACACAATTACCTTCAATTATCCTCACTTCCACCTCACCAATTACATCCATTATTGATTCCAGACCCCCAAGGCTATAAGCCTTATCTATACCCAAGCACAACCCACACACGAGAAAGTATAAGAGGTGCTCGGTTCATTAATAGTCTCCAGCCTTTCTATCAATCCTCTCAACATTACCTATCCATAAACTGCTCCTAACTGCAGTGCCCATAAGAAATGAATTTAACCCAAGCTCAATCTCAGTCCTGAGTGTATCCCTAAGACAAGCAAGGTAAACTAACCTACAAGGAAGCTCTGAAGTGTGACTAATACCATCAACAGGTTCTAAGTGTGTAAAGTACACCCATTTGTTCTTGTCCACATTACACTGATAGTAATGCATCCTGTCTGCAGATATTGAAAACAAAGACAAGAGGCATGACAGCGAGACAGAGTAGAGGTATGAAGGTCAGCTACACAGTACAATGAAGGGCTGTAAAATGTGGAGCCGCACACTGCAGCTCCGGCAGATTTTTGAAAATGATACTTGCTGACATTTAGTGAAACACAAACATAAGTCGCTGTCACCACACACTAATGTAAAACATCCATCATCTTGAATACACGCCAGGGCAGCTGCGGACAGTCGCGTCACCGATGCCTCACTGCCATCTCCAGTTACAACACAGTGCCAAGACATTATTCATAATACAATGCTGCCCCCCTGAGGTAAATCATGGGATGTGTTACTGGAGCGTTGCAATTTGGCCTAAATTAATACTATTTTCCACTTTAAAAATCATCAGAATCTTACCTTATTACTCTTTCACATGGAAGCTGTCATCTAATCAGATCACCAGCAGGTGTGCACCACAGCCTGTGTCCTTTACACCTGTGTGAAATACAATCTGTGAGGTCTGTTCTCTTTAAATTTACAGTAATGTCAGTAACAAAGTATAAATACTTTGTTACTGTTCTTGAGCACAAAATTCACGTATATGTACTTTGTTATTTGTATTCCTAACAACTTTTACTACACACTACACAACTTTTACACACTACTCCACTAAATAGATTGTGTACTTTTACTCCACAACATTTCAATCTTTGTTACTCGTTACTACCAAATAATATCAGAAGAAGAAGAGTTGGTAATGGTCTGTATTTATATCGAGCTTTTTTAGTCTTGATGAGCTGCTATACTAAACACTATAGTTTTGCCATTCACCCCATTCACACGCTGCAACATTAAGGGTTAAGTGTCTTGCTCAAGGACACATATAAATGAGCAGAGCCAGGAATTGAACCCACAACCTTACCAAAAAATTACTTTTGATACTTAAGTACAGTAAATGTCATATACTTTAAGACCTTTACTTTATACATTATAAAATGTGACTTTGACTTGTTTTCTGGTCAAATAGAAACACTAAAGTATTAGTGAGTGGCAGATAAGAAAAGGACTCCTCTCCGAAATGCATCAGGGAACTACGGTGGCCTGCGCATAGAAAGAAAATGATGTAAAGATCTTTCCATTTTGCATAGTAAGGTAAACTAATCACAAACTGCACACTCTGGCCATTTGCGGTGCAAGATGGTGTATAAAGCAAGGCCCTTGCCTAAAGTACATATAATCTAAGGTTGTAAAAACCAAAACATTTTAAAGTAATTATACATTTATACAGTTATACAAAAAACACTTTTGGGAGTGCCAATAAACTCTGTTAATTATAATAAACACTGGACACCATTAACTTTGTATGTTGTTGTAAAGGATAAAAAAGTAAATTGACAGTATTCAAAGCCCTTATGGGTGTGAAGGTCTCACAATTAGCTGCAGGTGAAAGAAACTAGGGACAATTAAATACAGTACAAATAAACAATATACTTAAACAGCACAACCACAAGTTGTGCCTCCACAACTGTGACTTAACTCTACTAAATGTTCGCATAATATTTTAGACTAAAACTAAACAAATTTACAAAGATTTATTTGCAAAATAGTCTACTAACCTCAGTACAATTAACGTTGTGCCCGAGTTACACAGGTGCAGCTAATTGAAGAAACTTGAGACGCTTGTTTTGGTCTTCGTTTTTCTTCGTAGCCACGTTCTATAAAATGAAGACATTACTTAAAACTTCTTGTTACGTATCTACACATACACATTGTTTGTTTGTATTTGTTTGTTATTAACTTTGTGTTTGTTTACCGCATCACACGCTGCAGAATCTTCGGGTATCAAACAGCAGCAGCTGGAGCAGCAGCGGAGTGTCACCATAAAGGGGCGTGGCTACTCGAATCTGGTGTTGCGTTCAATGACTGTCGAAAATATTAGCACGAATGTACAGTGAATGAATGAACCGAATGAACCCGTCTTGTCTCGATTCAGTATAATTACACAGTCGCTGACCAACTTACCTTAGTGTGAAATGTGGAAAATTACAGAAAACATGGACACATTCTCAGCAAGTGTTTATGTATTTAAGTAATAAACAAATAATATGTCATCCTTATGATTATGTATTTATATTTCAATCAGCCTTAGAAAGTCAGGATTGTTTGTACTGTCTCTACTGTTGTGTGTACTGTTTGTACTTTGCTCTTTTTATTTATTTATTTCCAATGTATGCAATGTAAGTTATTTGTAATTAACTGCTACCTAGTCCCTTTTGAGTAAGGTTATTTTATGTCAAGGTAGGGTCAGGAGCAAATTATTTGTGAGTATGTTATTTGTGACTGTGTTTTGTGTAACCTAAAACATGAAAAATTAAATATATATGTCGTGTATGCATGTTGGGGCCACATTGTTGTTGTAGGGGTTAGCACTCTTGCCCTTGCAGCAAGAAGACCCAGGTTTGAGCCCCGGTTGGAACAAGGGCCTATCTGCATGGAGTTTGCATGTACTCACTATGTGTGCGTGGGTTTTCTCCGGGTGCTCCAGCTTCCTCCCACAGTCCAAAAACATGCAATATGGGGATTAGGTCAATTGGTCACTCTAAATTGACCATCGGTGTGAGAGTGAATGGTTGTCTGTCCGTATGTGTGGCCCTGTGATGGACTTGCGAACTGTCCAGGGTGTGACCCCGTCTATCACTCTATGTCAGCTGAGATTGGCACAGCACCCTCCGCGACCCCCCGGTGGAGGATAAAGCGGTAGATGATGGATGTATGCATATAGATTTTACATCAGGAATACTATAATGCAATTTGCAACATTTAAATTACTTTGTGGGGACAGTTTGACCTTATGGGGACATTTTCTATAGGCCCCACAACTTTAAAGCACTGTTTCTGGGTTAAGACCTTATTTAAGGGTTAGGGCTAAAATCAGATTTAGGTTAGGGTTATAGTAACGGTTAAGGTTCAGCATTTAGTTGTGATGGTTAAGGTTAAGGGAAGGGGTTAGGGAATGCATTATGTCATTAATATGTCCTCACTAAGATATAAAAACAGGTTTGTGTATGTGTGTGTGTGCTTGTATTTCTCTTTAGGACCCTTTCAAGCATAAACACTGATCTTATCAAGTGCAGTAGTCCATATGGAGACAAGGACCTGGTCCCAATGAGGTAAAACCTAATTCCTGAGCAACTGGTTATGATTAGGGCTAAGATTTGAATTGTTTAGGTTATGGTCAGGGTTAGGCATTAACATGTTATGCTTAAGGTTAGGGATAATGCTTTGCAGTCAGGGTTTTTTCTTTTAATTTAGATGTTGTATCGTATAGCAAACATATATCATTCAAATCCCCAGTGTATGCATCAAGGATGTTTTAATTGCTGCTCCAAGAGTGAAGAAATAATGAACCAGTTTCAAAAATATAGCTAAGATATTTATCAAATATAGAAAATACATCAGTAAAAATGTGTTGCTGTAGATTCATACTGATTCTTTGATTTAAACTAACACTCATTAAAGTATTCTGTGCCAGTCTGTGACTGTAGACTGGCCTACGAGCACGGGTTAGACTCAAATGGTGAGTGAGTGTGACACTGGGGAGGAGTCCGTGAAGGCATCACCGCTGCACATCACTGTTGTGTTGGTTGCTGCTGGCTCCCCTCTGTCTGTCCTCCATTACACTTCGGTTCCATCCCCGCTGTACGGCGCAGGCCCGAAGTAGCGCAGCCGCTCTGAGGTTAGTGCCCTACCGCGCAATCTCCATCTATTTCAGCCCCGGCGCAGCCGCATCATCGAACCCGGCAGCGTTGCAGTGAAAGATGCAGATTGTTTAGGTGTTGACTGGAGAAGGATGGTGGAACATACGTGGCCTTTTTGTTGTGTGTGATTAATCGAGAACAACCTCAGATAGAGTAGATTAGCCGTAGAAGAAACAGGCCGTTGGGCCCGGCGTAGCGCTGTGTTTTGTCTTATATTGCGCGGTTTTCGTGTGGATTGCTATGTTTAGAGCCCTTTGCTGTTCACTGCACACCGAATCAGCACCGGCTCGCTCGCCGGTTAGCTACAAGAACACGACTATTCCCTTTCACCACAACCATTTTTCATTCAAATAATCGGTTTATACTGCAGCGCCAAAATCTTAGCTAGTTCGTTAGCCAGGACATTGCTAGCCTAGCACACTGTGGTAGCCGTTGTCAGCGAACCGGCAAGTGTGCTAACATCACACAGCACTGTAACGCTTGAGTAATAGCCTTGTGTATTTAATATAGATAGCATTGGCTTTATTTCAGATCATATATAACAGTCGTACATATGCAGATTTGTCAATTGACCCCATTCGCAGCTATAGTTCTTGGCATTTGTGCAGCGGTTATAATGCAAATATACACCTAGTTATTGTTTTTTTTAATGGCAGAATTTTGTTTACTGCACTCAAACGTCCAAAGTCTCTTTATGTCGCCATGGAAGACACTTGCTCATACACACATTCTTTATCTGCTCACTGTGAAATAAATAAAAGTACATTTACCTCAGTGGTTCATTTTATTTTCATACTTTGTTTCCAGGAATCACATGTCACACTTGAGTCGTGCACAGTGTGTGTTTTTCACTAACAAATTATGCTATCATTTTCTTTAACAACAATATAGTATAAGTTACACACAAACTTTGACACTCAAGCACTTTGTTTTTGCCTCAAATATGTGAAATTGGATAAGCGTCAACTTTTATTGTTAGCAACTGGTATATACTGATAACATAATTGTGTGTGTTGTGTAAGTGATTTGCACAGATACACTATCATTTACCAGTAAGAATGCTACTCTCACACTGACAGCATTTACATTTGACATTTAGTACTGGATTTCCCCTCTTTCACTCACATAAAGCTATGGTTTGTATCTCAGGAGTGTTAGTCAGACATTACTGGTGTGTTGATTATAGGTCTTGAAAGACCTATCATGATTCAAAGGGTCAGGAAAACCTTTTCATATTAACTTCTCACTTTGGTCACAATAATATATCTGCTAGGAAAATAAACAATGAAGCCATCTTGTGGCAGAGCAGTAGTAATGCACTTGGTTCCTACATATAAGAGGCATGGCACAACCTTAAATAACATTATACTAATGCACCAGACCTTAGTGTGGAAATACAGGAAAAGAAGTTGGTAACATCTGTATGTGATGTCACACAGACTGCAGGTATTACCTTGTTAGTATTACGATTTTGTGTTGGGCGATTTGTGACACAAAACGCCTGCCTGTGTTGATAATAAGCCTTCACACATAGTCACTGTCATGATTTTTAAGGTCATAAATTGTAGACTTTGTGTGTGCAATATGTATCCTCTGAACTATATGTCAATACAGCACAGCCGAAATGAATCTCAGTCAGTTTTGTTTTATTATAATAAATAGAAGCCATCTAGTATTTATCAGTATGCTTATGTTTAATATGTCTTTTCCCTTTTCTCTCCTTAGTTATTTTACCATTGATCCCACGGTGCACACCTGGTGGCTGAAAATGGAGGACCACGCTGTTGACCAGTCTCAACACATGACCACCATTGAAGCCAGCGCGGTAAGCCAACAAATATAGCAGGTGTTAGCTCTTCATGGGATGTTTGAACTATTGTAACAGTTTAAATATAGTTGATCATTAACCTGAATCATAAACCATAACACTGCAGTCAGGGATGATATAAATCCTGTGTTATTTACTACAGAAATGTAAACCACATGTACACACTTAATCACTGTTCATAGGTTCACGTGACTACCTTCACTGAAACATCCATGATGAGCGGTGAAGAAGACTCAACGTCCTCGCCAGACGACGATCCTTACGACGACACAGATATCCTCAATTCGGCTGGCACCGACGAGGTCACCGCCCACCTGGCTGCTGCAGGTAAGTCTAGATTCTACCCAGTAGGGAAAAACTGAGTGGATGATTGTGTCACAAGAGTGAGAGTGGTGTGCGTTTGCTGAGTGTCGTCGCATGACCAGATACAGTCATGATGGTCTGATTTAGGTGTGATGTTTTAAACTCAACAACAGGTGGTGCCAGTGTACTTTTTTGTGGACACCGTGCCACTCTACAAAGGTGCAGCCTGATAAGCCCCACTGATGAGAGACAAAAATTAGTTTTAGGTGAAAGATCATAGTTGAAGTTAGAGTAGCCTTTTCACAATATTAACCACAGGTAAAGAATTTTCAGCCAAACTTCAAACTACACAAAACGTGTCACAATTGCTGCTCAATTGCAATCAAACAGAATCTATGGTATAGTACTCACTCTGATAAACTCCATCTGTACACAAGCTGTCTTTTTCTTCTTTTCTCAGGGCCAGTAGGCATGGCAGCCGCTGCTGCTGTGGCGACTGGAAAGAAAAGAAAGAGGCCTCACATCTTTGAATCAAATCCCTCCATCCGCAAGAGGCAGCAGACCCGTCTGCTTAGGTGAGTTTTAAACATCAAGAATGCAACACGTTTAAATTAATTTTAGTGGTTACAATGCCAAAAATGTCACTCTCGTGCATAGTTTGCATGAAGTAATGTGATTTTACGTTTACAGGAAATTGAGAGCCACACTAGATGAGTACACGACTAGAGTGGGCCAACAGGCCATAGTACTGTGTGTTTCTCCCTCCAAACCCAACCCAGTGTTCAAGGTGTTTGGTGCTGCTCCTCTTGAGAATGTGGTGAGTGTTACACTGAGCATGTAAAGCAGTTTGCTTCACATTACAAGACGATTGTATAGTTCCAGGACCAAATGCAAACACTTTGTCTCAATTACCTGTCTACCCTCCAGGTGAGGAAGTATAAGACCATGATGTTGGAGGATTTGGAGAACGCTCTGGCTGAACATGCTCCTCCAGGTGGAGACCTGGCCTCAGAACTACCTCCTCTCACTATTGATGGCATCCCCGTCTCTGTGGACAAGATGACCCAGGTCAGGCTCAGTACGCTCTCTGCTCAGTTATTAATGCTCAACCCTCTCAAGTGCAACAACCTCATATTGTTTATCAGCATTGTATAGCTCCTCATGGCAGAAAAAGCCTCACGTAAAGCTGTTTTCACTTATGGACTCGAGTAATTCGAGGAGATATGGTTCTGACATTGTCCATTTTTTTCACATTCACATATGAAGACATTGTCTGACAGCAGCAGTACAAGCGTTAGAGGATCCAGGCTGAGTTTCTGCATTCTGACATGAGCTCACTGGGACATTAAATAGAGATTACACCAGGGCTTAAGAATCTCTGTAGCAACTTAAAAGTATACAGCAACTGGATACTTTTGTGTTCACACATACAGCACATCGGTACAATCTCTAGAGAATCGTTTATCGCATGTCTGAAACCCACAGCAGAGGGCAGTACTTGGCAACAAGTCTTGTGTTTGTTTTCTTCACCAAGTTCAATCACTCATTTGAATTGTGTGTCCAGTATCACCAATTAGATTAATCCATGCATTGTATTTCAGCAGTATGCATGATCCCCCTAGGTAGTGATTGCAGCCATGCCAAGCCTCCTCTCTTTGTAGACAGGATGTGGTAGCAGCATTCAGTGAGCAGAGCTGCAGGGTACATTGCTCTTTGTAGACTTTTTACTGCAACATTAGCACCATTGGTAGCTCGAGTCCTCTCTTCACCCGAGGGATCCCAGCTTGTTTACTCTGCCGTCCCAGTGCTGCTGACGCATCCTCTGGATCATCATCAGAGTAGCCGGCATGAAACTGGCCCAGGGAGACTCTCCTCAACCCTGGGAGCACGGCAGCCAATCCCAGGGCCAGATGAGTCCTTGGAGTGCATGTGCTAGTTGATGCTTGTTTTTCTGGAGGTTGTAGGATGAGATTATCATGAGTAACCTGTTGCCTCACTTCAGCTTGACCAAGCCAGGTGGACTGGTGTGAGTGGATGTTTTCAGAGGTGCCACGTGTTGGAGACAGGATAGTGTTTCATCCCTCTGGAAAAGGTTGACAGACTTTGGAAACATGAAACTGAGAGCACTGCAATGAAAAGGGGTTGATTTAAACATAGTTCTCCTGATTCACAATGGGCAGGCTCTGTCTTCCATCTCAACATTTGCAGTAGGTTTTGTGCAGCTGAAGAAATCCCAAGGGAGGTTTAGTGACACAAGCAGATAGGGCTGCAACGATTACTTAATTAATCGACTACTTAATTAAAACTATTTTGAAAATCGGTTTGAGTGATTTTTTTCAATAATTAAAATGTAAATGTGAATATTGTCTGCTTAATCTTCCCATATAACAAAGAAATCATTAAAACGGAATCATTTTGGTTGGAGGACAAAACACATTAAAGAACATCATCATTTCCATCATCATCATCATTTCCAGGTTTGGTAGACATTTTAAGGACCATTCAAGTACTCGATTAATCAAGAAATATGAAAACAATTGTTAGTTGTAGTCCTACAAGTGGAGGCCCTGGCCAGTCCAGTATATGGAGCATCTGTAGCAGGTGATCCTGGGTCTAGCCTGAGCCCATAATTACCCCCTAGCCTTGTTAGGGCCAGGGACCTGGCAACATAACCATTTTCCTCAATACTGATTGGACCATTCTTGGAGGATTAGGACTTGGGGGGGATGGGGTGGTGGATGCCAGGACAACATGCCACTTAACAAACTAGCTACTGTAATTTGGCCATCTGGCCTTGCATCTTACACACACGCACCTACATACATCCACATTAGCAACAGGTGGAAATGCAAGCATCCGTTGCCTACAGAATAGTTTTCCCCTGTTGTCAGCCCAGGGTTGGCTGAAGAAAAGCCTCTTAATTGTAGCCACTGAAATCAGTCTTTGTTTTTCTGAAGGCCTCTCCAATCCCTTATCTATTGATTTCCATTTTTGATATCTCTTTGTGTATTGCATGGAGGAACTGTGTGCTAATGGTTTGCAGTTGTGAGTTAGAAAGGGGGTTCTAAGGGGGGTGGAGAGAGGGATTTATTTCCTCCTGAACCATATTTAGCCCGTAATGTCGAGGCAGGCAGACACTGCAGTGCCTCATTGTGCAATATAATCCCTTGGTGATGCTTGCATATTACCAGGACACTGAGGACATTGGCACTAAACCCCACCCCAGGCTGTCGGTGTGTGTGTGTGTGTGTGTGTGTGTGTGTGTGTGTGTGTGTATGCCTCATCTGTAAGTGTCGAGGTGATGGTGAGTGAGTATGTCTGCTACTCACTAGTGACTAGTGCATCTAAAGGGTGTACACATGCTGTGGTCGATCAGTTGAAAACAAAGATTGGATCAAAACCACGTGTGACACACATGGATGATTCAAAAGTGATGCAAAATAAATCAATACATGTTATACACTTGCCTTGCTTTAACTCATATGCCTAGTTGTAGTAGCTATTAAGTGAGTATGTTTATTCTGGTTTTATGTAATGATTTCAAATGTGATAAGTTAAAGTAAAAAATAGGAATTTTACTCAATTCTATTGTACAACTGTTTTCACCAGTTTTTAATAATGGAAATAGCCACTGATGGAGCCAAATACATTATTTGGTCTGTTTTAGCTTATATCCACTACAATCCATCGGTTTATTTATCAGGGTTATGAGTAACAATGAGCAACACTTGAAATATGATGTATAATATATAATACATTTCTTTTTAGTTTGTATAACCTGTAAAGATAGTTCATTTTTGCGATTGATACACTCAAATGTAGTGGACAAGCACTCACTGTTATAGTCAGATACAACCAGTAATGAAGTCCATAAGAGTCCGTGAAATAGTACGCATCGCGAGTAATCAAAGTTAATCCAATGTTTTTGTTAGGATATTGACCTTTATTAATACCTACACTGAGTGTAGTGAAGCATTTGCTGGTTCAAAATGGCTGCTGAACTGATGTTCTCGTGGTGTCTGTCTGACACATTAGGCCGGAGCCACATCCATAGATTGGTCTGTCATATAAACATGAGCACATTGTTCTGCTTTTAGAAAGGCTGTTTCTATTTGCAGGCCCCGACGACCTCAGCACCCGGCAGCAAGTACCCAATCAATACATGCCTCCTGCTGCCTGCCTAAGGGCATGTGTGTGTGTGTGGGAGAGAGACACCGTAGCCCTTCACTGTTGAGTCTCGGTGTCTGTATCATCTCTTTCCGTCATCCATCTGTCCTTCTCCACTTCAGGCCCAGCTGCGAGCATTCATCCCAGAGATGCTGAAGTACTCAACAGGCCGAGGGAAGCCTGGCTGGGGTAAGGAGAGCTGCAAGCCAGTGTGGTGGCCAGAGGACATTCCTTGGGCCAACGTCCGCAGCGATGTCCGCACAGAAGAACAGAAACAGAGGGTGAGGGAAAAAACTGATGTGAAGATGTGATACTTGACTGATGGGGTTTATGACTCTTTCATCCTCTTCTGTCGCCGCCTAACCTGTATTTTTAATTCTCCAGGTGTCTTGGACGCAGGCATTGCGGACCATTGTGAAGAACTGCTACAAGCAGCATGGCCGTGAGGATCTGTTGTATGCTTTTGAAGACCAGCAGATTACCACGGTATCCACGACCCAGCACCATCTGACCGCGGCGCAGAGCATCGCACACCTCGTGCCCTCACAAACTGTGGTACAGACCGTCAACAACCCAGATGGAACAGTCTCACTCATTCAGGTACATTTTCCGTTACAGTTTTCGTCATTGTAGTCACTCTTATAATCTTATTTATCTTAATGCACGTTCTGTGTTTGTTTCAGGTTGGCACAGGACACACAGTTGCCACTCTGGCAGATGCCTCAGAGCTGCCTGGTGTGACGGTGGCACAGGTTAACTACTCCACTGTGACTGATGGAGAGGTACATATCCACTCATACGCACCTCTTAATCACTTCTTTATGCTCTCTGCAACTACAGCACAAAGCATACCCACCTGGTTGCAATGATTAATTCTAAATCAACTCCTTCTGAGTTTCCTAAAAGCAATTAACTGAGGAAAGACTGCTGCAGCAAATTAGAGGGTTTTTTTTGTGTGCACTCTACGGGAATAGTCTGTTCAGGACCATTAAAATGTAAACACAAACATGAAGACCCAACAATGCAAGAACAACCGTTTTTACACAGTCTTCATGGCCCTCGTGCTGGTGCTTAGATGTTTCTTGCATGAAACTGTTTCATTTCTCCGCTTAGGTGGAGCAGAATTGGGCCACCCTCCAGAGCGGGGAGATGACCATCCAAACCACTCAAGCATCTGAGGCAACACAGGCTGTAGCATCCCTGGCAGAAGCCGCTGTCGCTGCCAGTCAAGAGATGCAGCATGGCACCACTGTCACGATGGCGCTCAACAGGTGACAAATGCACAGCATTTTTGATGCAAACACAATGCAGCACTTTACGGCTTTTGGCGCCAGTTACACAGAGGAAGGCAACAACAGAAATAAGGGGAAGAAACAAGGATGTAGGAGATGTGCTATAGAGGGGATTTGTTTAAATTTTGGGTAGCGTAACTACAATTACTGGTGTAATTCATAATTTGTTTATATTCAGGAACACTGTTGCGTCCCGTCATAGACCGTTTCATCAATGCGATCATGTCACTTTGGTTGTGTTTAGCTTTCACTGATGTAACCATCATAGTGTTCAATCAGTGGAGCTAGTGAACACTGCAGAGGATGAGAATAATCCATAATTGCACTAGCAGCTTTAACAAGTGGACGAGGAAGAGACAACCGTCAGATCAGGTCACTGTTTTCCCTGGAGACGAGAGTCAACTACCTCCTGAACCTGGTTCTGCATCTAATTAATTAGCCTGTCGCTTTCCTAGGGGCAGCAGTTAAGATGCACAGGCATTAAATTGGTTGTTAGCCACACATTTCCATGTGCTAATGACTCGTTATAATTTTGTTTATTGAGTAACACTCGTGCAGGTGATAAATGTTTATTTGCTTAGTTTGACAAAGTCACTTAAGGTTTTTAAAATAAAACAACCTGTGTGTTCCACATAGATTTTTCGCGTTTACTGTAGCAGCTGTTAAACTAGTGCATGCACAGTGGTTGTTGCTGGACTGTTGTCATGTTGGAAAATTAAGCACACACTAGTATTCAGATGGGGCCAACAACAGGATCTTAAACTATGTCCCATTAGTGTCTGCAGGATCCGATTACAGCACAATAATATAGCAGGTTGAAAATCTTTTCACAGTGTTAGTCATCAGCGGTTGTAAAGGATGTGTTGAAATCATCAGCTAATATAGCAAAACAATAAAGATAGGGGTTGTTTTTTTAGTCAAAATTGATTATCACAATAATGATAAGTAAATAATTTATTCCTGAACATTATCAACCTTATATTTTATTGCTGAACCCGATCAGCCAGACTCAACAAGTAACTGAGATGTTAGCTGATTTTTTTTTTTCTTTTTTCTTTAACCACAGCACTGTCAAGGCAATAATTTCACATGTATGTTGGTATGTCCCACTGGGGCTTGTTACATTCACCCACCTGAGTCCTCCTCCCTCTTCCCTCCCCTCCTGCTGTTTACCTGTGCTGAGGTACTTTGGGCTCTGTGCCCCACAGGCTCTGGAACATTATGTCTCTGTTTTCTAGCTGCAGGTGGGAAATATATCCTCTCTAACCCGCTGTGTTGACACTGGGACCAAAAAGAAATGACAACATATCAGACATGGCCAGCTTCAATAATTAAACTCGTGTCTCCTCTTGCAAGTTACAGTATGTTACTGGGGCCACGGTGTGAACGGACCATCTCTGTCTGCAAACTATCATCTCCTTATCTGTCCATCTGTATTTCTCGCTCTCAGATGTGATTATGAACCAAGCTGTGAACAGTTCCATTAGTTCATAACGAAGCTGGTGTGGTAATAGGCTCATGGTAAATCCACCAGAGAGATCTGGTTAATAAAACTGCTTTGTTAGACCTGCAGCACCTGGCGTTTAGGGAGATGTGACAGATTCTCCATAAGTCCAGACAAGAAAAGCCTCTTACATCTCATACACTCCTACCTCTTCACCCCACATCTCTCTAATAACCACAGCCTGTGTGTGTGTGTGTGTGTGTGTGTAAGGGAGCCTGTGTGTGCCTTTTTCCCCTGTTTTTACATATTTGTACACACACTATATCTGAGCTGCTGTATTTGTCTGTGTGTTGCAGTGAGGCAGCAGCTCACGCTGTGGCGACATTGGCAGAAGCCACACTACAAGGTGGAGGGCAGATCGTGCTGGCAGAGACAGCAGCTGCTGTCGGGGCTCTAGCAGGGGTCCAGGAGGCCACAGGTACATATTGACTCACAATATTGTCATTGCTCAAACAAGCACTGTGAAAACATGAAAAACAAACACCTCAACTAGCAGCGTTTCAACGCTGGAACACATGTACAGTACAATTAGGTTTATAAAAGTTTGAAGTTCATTTATTGCTCAATCAACTGAATTCATGGTTATATTTTAGCAGATTGAGGCTTTTTGAGTCTCAGGTATTTTTAACCATTTTAATGGTTCCATAAATGATATTAGTCAAAGGTACAACTACACACACACGTCAAGCTGTCAGTCTTGTGCTTAACCATGATTTCGTCTAATCAGTGCCGTCCTACAATGGGATAAACACACTCACACACACTCACACACACGCTTTACACTAGTGCAGGAGCATCAGCAGGCCCCCGAGGGCCCCTCCTAAAGAGCTTTGATCCACTCCATTATCAGTCCACAGTCTAATCACTTGGCCAGCTGTCGGCACCCAAGTTCCTGTCTATACACGATCGCATACATATTATATATCACTAAATACACAAATACTGGCCTCCTCTAAATTTAGACACAGAAAATAAGCTTTTTTTTGTTTTGTTTTGTTTTAATTGTTTACATGATGCCACATATCTGTATAGCAGTTTACAATTGAACTGCCTAAATTAGCATCCCGGTTATTAATATTCTATTTATATGTACTGTATATAGGCTGGCGTTCTGTGAAGCTGTACAAACAGGAGGGAAACGAAGGCTTTGTTCAAACTACAGGCAAGTTAGATTTGTTTCTCAAATCAGTGTCATTCATATTCGGTCCAGACAGCACCAACCTGTCTGCATGGGTTGCTGTAGTTACTATTTAACCCCAGGTTTGATATCGTCGTTTTAAGTCAATCTATAGTCAAAGTCAATGCTATAGCAGTATTGAGTAATTAAAAGGAGCGAAAACAGGAATATAAATGACCGGACATTGTTATTCCTACAGTGAGACCACGTTTCCTTTCAGAAAGCATCACAAAAAGCTTAATGAAGTAAATAAAATAACGTTAAACATTGTAAAAGTCTGCAAAATGTGCATTATGCCTGTCCACATTTTTCTTCAAATGTAAATCCCGGTTATTCAAATGTGACCTTTTGTCACCTTTTGTCGTTTGACATCTCGCTCTCTAAAAGTGATTTGGCTGCAACAGCTCACTTAAACATTTAATGGAGCTGCCAAAGTCAGTCCTCCTCACAACAACTGACCTTAGCTAATCAGGCGTAGTGCTACACAGGAGTGGAGAGCACTGTTTGAAGTGTACTAACCCAGACACTGCTGATTGGCTTGTGTAACAACCCTTCATTCACTCACACACACACACACACACACACACAAACTAATACGTACACATGCCCTCAGCGTCTTAGTGACCACGTTGGAGTGGCCAGCGGAGCCACTTGACTCACTAACTGTGCTGCGTCTGTACGTTTCTGTGCCAGGGCAAATACCCGGTTCCCTAAATCCTCCTCTGTAATTACTGCCAGCACAATTAACTACATCAGCACAACTTCACCCTGTCACAAATCACTAATGAGTGGGTTTATTAAGCGATGTGCCCACATTTGTTTGACAATCACCAACTAAAAGGCTAAAAAGGGGGACCATATTTTGTTTTTGAGACAAATTGACTAAATATTAAATGCTTATGTGATGGAAGAATAAAGTTATTATATAAGGGTCTGAATGAACACTGGAACAAGGACTATTATAAAGCACAGTTTTTTGTTTGTTTGTAGCATAATAACCATGTAAGAGTGAAATAATCATTTTCATTATCCATGTATTTATATAAATGTACCATATCAGGGTAGGGTGCTGGAAACGTGCTCGACTTTGACCTTGGAAAAGACGAGTGAACGCTGAATATATTTGTAATTTGTGTTTGGTGCCTTTTTTTTTTTTTTTTTTTATTATTATTCTTTTTGGTTTTATCTTTTTTTTTACGTCCGGCCTCTTAGTTGACACTCACAGGAGTGGGCACAAGCTACCGCCATCCCATACACTGACCTTCTTGCCTGTCCGTGACACCGTGACAGCTGGTAGGGAGGGGCAGAGGCCCATGTGACTACAGCTATAATCCCTACAGGCAAAGACACACACACACACACACATACACACAGCTGGGCATGGGGGAAGCAAGCTATGGATGTTCAGTGAGACCATTGTTCAGAAACATGGCTGCCTACCTCTGGCCAAAGACTGAAGGAGCAGTATTGTGATAGTCGTAGGTCTACAATTAATGCTAATTTTCATGATTGATTGACTATCTTTTAACACATATGAATTAATAAACTTCCTTTATCGATTCAGCACCATCAAATAGCCGAGGAGCCGCGACTATTTCCCAGAATCTAAAGTATTGTCTAAAGTGCTTCTTTGTCCACCATCCAACACAAAGCCTGGCATTTTTCCTCGACTTCTAGACTAAATAATTAACACATCATCAGACCTGCTGGGAAATGTGTGTTTTTATTAATGGAATCTGTTTTGCATTGTAATGATTGTGTAAACGATTTCAAGTTCAGCTAATAATCTGCTTTGAAAATGCCAGTCTTTCCGTCAGGCCTGGTCCAGATCCCGGTCAGCATGTATCAGACTGTGGTCACCAGTCTCGCACAGGGCAACCGGCCCGTCCAGGTCGCCATGGCACCGGTCACGACGCGCATCGATAACACCGTCACTCTGGACGGCCAGGCAGTGGAGGTCGTGACCCTGGAGCAGTGACACTTTGGACCTCGGGAGGAATAGACGGCGCTGACATCGGCCACTTCTGAGATTTGTTTGCCCTACTGTTTTCCACGACATCATGCTGTGTATAATGTCAAATATATTTTTTAAATTTACTTCCACAGGGGAGGTAAAAAAAAAAAAAGAAAAAAAGAAAAAGATCTATCAGTGCATTGTGTTAAATATGTAAAGGTTTTTTTGTTTTTGGGGGGGGTGTAAGTTTTTTTTCCTTCATTTCCTTCACGTTTTTTAGAGCCTGTGATGTTGAGTATTTAGTATTTATTTCCTTCCAAGTAAACCTTTTACTTTAAAGCAAAGACGAACCAAAAAGCCTGGGATGAAAGCCACCAGTCCTTCAATGTGTCACCCATCACTGTTCAGGATTATGTACATGATCCATGTGCGCGTACGTTCTGTTTTCATGACACATTCACAAGTCAGCGCTAAAGTTAAGTCACCCACACTTGTTTTCTCCTCACGGTCGATGATAAAGTATTATATTGAAGTACCATCCCATCTTGTCGTGTGCTTTTTTCCTTGTGCTGTGTCACATACGATTTTTGAAGACTCAGGATTTATGTCGATGTTTTTTTTTTCACTGCTGGATTTCTGAGCATTGATAGGAGCAGGTCCTTGGAATTGTTTTGGGTTGTTTTTTTTTTGTTGTTTTTTTTTTACATGAACTGGTTTATGGATTTGTGATCGTTATCACTTTGTACTTTATATCACAGGAAGTGGATCATGCTTGGTCAAGAACTGCAGTATTTATTATAAAACAAACACATCACAAAACAATGTTTTTAATCCTATGACGGAAATAATTGCTTGCAACAAATCAACTTAGTTTGAAACAGCTGTAAAAAAAAAGAAAAAAAAAGTGTGTTCCTCACTCACCAAACTTCTGTTTTTGAGAAAATAAAGTCTATCTATAGACGGGCTGCTGTTCACCACTCACACTGCTTCTGTCCTGGTTATTATCTACAAGCTCAAGCGTCACATGTGCGACAATTCTCAGTGTTTTAAGAAAATTGTTTCGTAAAATAAACATCACAGGTAAACGTGATTGTGTCGTCAGATTGTATTAGGTCACAGTTATAATTTCAGTAGGGCTTTGAATAAATATCTAATTATTAGCAATTATTGTGACAGGAAATGCGATTGCGATATGATTGGCTATATCACATGGAATTGTAATTTTTACATCATTATTCTCATTTTCATTCAAAAAAACATTAATTAATGTGTGATATTTGTGAAGATGTTCTCTTCAGTCTCTAGAATAAGATGTGTAATAATAATTAATCTAAAATAATACTTTGACACATTTTGGCTTGAACGAATATTGCGTCTCCTGCAATTTGAAAATTGCAGTAAGCTGTATTGTGATTTCGATGAATTGTTCAGTCCTAATTTTCATGAATGACTTCCTAAATAAACTGCAACAACAGTAACTGACTACATTGCAAAGTGATCCACACAGAATTAAGTATGTGATAATGTTTCTAAAGTTAGTGTTTGTACGTTTAACGTATGACTCCTAATTCTTTTTGACCCCTAAAGATAACAAAAATGGGAGAAAGGTGACAGATTAGTGTCACGAATGGTAGATGATGATAGAATGATGGACGATGGACAAAAACAAGGCGAAACGAGAAACACTTGCACCTGCACTTAAGCAATTTTGAAATGACTATATGTACTTTTAAATGTGAGCTATTGCTGGAAAGCGTTAAAACAATCCCATGTCTCCATTCCACCACGGCATAATCTGCAATTGCGTTGTAACTTTTAAGCGTACGATTATACCTGCATTTTAAAAAAAAACAATAAAGTCACCACGAAAGCCAATAAAGCCACGGTTCTCCTGTGCGGCTCCCACACGCTCCCCCCCGCTGTGACCAACAAGGCCACGATTACATCATAAGCTGCCCGAACCTCCTCTACTTTAAAGCCTGGGATTTGCCAGCAGGGCCCTTCTGTTGCAGAGTGGGACAGAGAGAGAAAAGCGTTGGAGCCTTAATCTATCAGGCGTCAGTGTATATCCCGCTCTTCCTCCTCCAGATTAAAGCTAAACCAGGTTGCATTTACCACAGATGGAGAATATTACATTTTATTTTCTTTCTCCCGGTTTGTGAGCAGCATGTGCACGAAAACAGTAGAACGTAAACAACTGTCACTGCAGTTTAAGGCCTTACTAACATGCTTTTCTTGGATGAAGACCTGCACGTCATGCTACTTAAGCCTCTCCTCTCCTCTCCTCTCCTCTCCTCTCCTGTCCTCTCCTCTCCTCTCCTCTCCTGTCCTCCAGACTCCCGAGAATCTTAAAAACGCTTCATTCCTTCAGTTGTCTTTCAAATTGAATTTGATGCCAAACATTCTTCTGCCACATTAGGTTTTGTTTGCAGTGAAATACAAAACTCTCTGGGGGAGGTCTGCGTCACAAAAGGAGCTTCAAATCAGCGAGTCATGTTTGACGTGGAAGCAATTTTCCAAAGCTACGATATTCTGTAGCAACATTTCAGCTGAATATCCTTCAGCACACTCTTCACCTTCAAGCGTGTTGGAGAACCGACAGCCAGGCTATTCAAATGGCGGCCCGTGGGCCACATGCGGCCCATAACCAACTTCCTAGTGGCCCAGCCTGTGAGTCCACCAGAGAAATAACTAGAGAAACACTTTTCACACGATTCCTACATAAATTCCTACAGTAGTGGGTCGTATAGGACATAATGTTTATCCAAACACATACATTTTTTCATTTAAAATATGATGCACTTTGAGGTGTGCGAAGGACATGTATGACCAAAATAATTGTAATTGCCAGTTCTTTTATGTTTTGAATGCACTTTTTAAATGTGTCCTCAACCACTGCAAAAAAATGCTTGATTTCTTGGTTTGAAAATGCAAACATGGTTAGTTTAGTTTGCCCATTGTGGACTATTGTAAATTTAAAAGGCTCATTCTGAAGGAATGAACAATTGTGACTGCACACAAACACACATAGTGTCCAGTTCACCTCTGCATGTTTTGGACTGGGTCTTTTTCTGCATGGAGTCTGCATGTTCTCCCCGTGTGTGTGTGTGGGTTTTCCCGGGTTGTCCAGTTTCCTCCCACAGTCCGAAAAACATGCAGATTTGGGGATTAGGCAAACTGGACACCGTGGGTGACCATAGCCGAGATTGGCACCAGCGCCACTCATGTGGAGGATGAAGCGGTAGAAGAAGAATGAATGGATGGATATTTTAGAGAAAACCCACACGCATAGAAAGGCCCCTGATCGAACAGGGGTCTTTTCACTGTGAGGCGGCAGTGCTAGCCACTTACTCCACCATGTGGCCGTCGTCGATGCCTGCCAAACGTCATCTAAAAGTAAGCCTTACTGAAAATTCACAACGTTCTTGTACAAATCCACAACCAACACCGCAATCGCTTCAACTTCCTCCCAAACCGTGAGTGATGGTGACACACTGGCTGCCATCTCACTGCAGGGAACTCCTCCAATCATCAGCTGACTTTGAACCTGACTGCACTCCATTAAAAGCATCCAATCAAGGCAGTGAGAGTGCAGAGAGTGTTCAATATGTTTAGTGGTGGAAGATCAGTAGGTAGAAAGAAGGGAGGCAGCGCTATTGATCCTCCTCAGCAGCCCGAGCTTCAGTGGCTCAGCTCTGTGGTGGTGGGGGGGTGGGGGGGTGGGGGGGGGTGGTCACTGCAGGGTAAGAAGGGAGGGGTTGGTTATTCTTGTTGCCTGCAGTCGTGTAGAACGACTCTAGGGCAGAGCTTTAATCTCCACTAATCGTTTCTTAATACGTGCATCCCAGGCCCTGCACCCCCGCATGCATTTACACACACACACACACACACACACACACGCACGCACCCACGCTGCCACATTGGCACGCACACATAGGCACAGACTGCTTGCTGTCCAAGCCCCCGCTAACACGAGATAATCTCCTGCCCCACATCCTGAGCACAGGGTTAGACCACAACTTGAGGAAACCATCCCTCACAAGGACGCTGTGACCTGCAAAGACAGACCTGTCCAGGGTTTGACACCAGCGACCCTCATGTGGAGGATAAAGAGGTAGAAGGTTACAAAAACCTGTGTATTTTTACCGTTATAGTCATAAAACAAGCTGCTTCTGAGTCACACGTGCCCCAAGATTCATCTGTGGACATAAATGTGATAAAATGACGAGAATAAGTCTCATTATAACATCTAAAGCCTCACGTGGGGGTGTTTGCTGATGCCATCATGTAGTCTGATACCAGTCTAATAATGGCATCCTCACCTTCCCGACTCACACCCCTGTCCACCTCCGGCCGAGACACTGCGTAAGAACGACCATAATCTCATTTCACTAATGCTCTGCAGCCTGCGCTCGAACACAGGCGAGGCACTGTCTCAGCCCGCCTCTGCCCACCCTGCAGCCGTCAGCACAGAGGGAGAGAGAGAGAGATGGAGAAAGGGGGCAGTGGTGGTGGTGGTGGTGGTGGGGGGGGCGGATGTGGAATAGAAGGGGGCACTGAAAAATGCAGTGTAACCTGAGCTGCACGGCCCATCTGGAGAAGGCCTCACAACTGACAAGGCTTTTCCCACAATGCACTTTTGCTGCAGAGAAGATGGTTAGAGGGAGTCTCTGACACAATGGATCAGTCTTTTTGGAGGTATTTATTTGCATCACAGATAAAAAAAAAAGACATTTGTGCAGGAAGAAAAGAAAAAAAACGACGGAGAGAAGCAGCGAGCCGGGTACGGCACTCGATCCAAGACCCAGACTGCACGGTTACACTTTTTATTCACGTACAAAGCACCTTTTACATGTCACATATTTTAATACCATATCATTCAGCCAGAACCCTCTTTTTCTTTTTTTTAAAATCTGTAAATATGTTTTTTTTTATCCCGCAAAACCAGATATGAAACTATTTTAAAAAACTACATTAGACAGTTCCTATCTTTAATAAAAAGCTACAAACCCTTTTAGACACACAAGCATTTGGGTGAAACATGATGATTTTGCTTTTCACAAACCTTTGACTTATTTATGCACAAAATGTGTATTATATTTGTTATGTTGCGCGTCGGGCACATGCTTTATACAACAAACGTCCATATGCTCGTCTGTAACATGACCCCGCCCCCCCCCCCCCATCGCAACTGCAGTTAACCTGGACCAGTTGTCCGGTGAATAACAGGTTGATTGTGTGACCACAGTCGCAGCACTTACCCTGTTTTCTCCTCGTGTTTTGAGTCGGCCGAGCGGCACAAAAGCAAAAAAAGGGCCTTCAGCAGAGCTCCGGCGGCGAGGTCGGCGGCCTGCAGGCAAACTGGTCACAATACAAATCATATTAGCTGAAGCTCAAGTGTGGGCCATAAAGCAGGATTCATACAAAAGGCAGATAAAGAGATTTTTAATCCTGAGATCCCCCTGTCACCTACATTCACAGACCCTGACCCAGATATGCCAAGCTCAGTCTGTGGCAGACACATTTCTGAGTGTGTTTTAGCAGCATCTCGTCATGTTCACGCATTATCATTTGGGACGGGAGGAGGAGGAGGAGGAGGAGGAGGAGGAGGGAGGGAGGCCCGAGGCGTGTAAGATGACACTGCACCGAGAGGAACGCTGAAGGCAGAATATCTTTAGAGTGTCTCTACATGAAGTCACTCATGATCTAACAGTGCAGGTCAAAGCAGAGGTCAACAATATGCAGCATGGAAGACGCTGCGAGCCACCAGCTAAAAACGACATGTGCCATTATTTATTTATTCTATATAAATATGTTTAAATTCCACTTTAAAATAACAGCAAGAAATCAATGAATTGGGTTCATCAACGCACTCTGCTGAGGAGAGTCACGTACATTGGAAACTGTGACATTGATTTTTGGATCCAAATTTCTTTCTGGACAAATAATGTTATATGATATATAATTGACGGCCTGCGTCTCCTGTTCATCAAAGTCACTGGAGCTCTGAAGCTGGGGTGCGCAGGGGAGGAACTGAGTCTCACCCCACCCTTCACCACCGTCAGCCACTCACTCACTCACTCACTCGCTCACTGACAGAAATTAACCCTGAGATGTTTCTCCTGCGTCGCTTCCTGCTGGTCGTCGCTCTCAGGCAGTAGTTGGCAAGTCTAGAACCACCGGATCCATCTACCTCACCAGTGTGAGTTCTACCATTGCCAAACACCACCAGAGAGCTACTGGGCCTCCACAGACTCACTGAGAGACATAAACCACGTTTTTTTTGCAGGAACGTGAAGTGATTTTGGTTGATTTTTGATTTCGGAAAAAAGAAAAGAAAACAGCAAAGAGGGGTTGCTTTTAATAAAAAGGAAGGAAAATATGTGTTTTAATGTGTTTTTACGCGAAGAGTAAAAAGAAAAAAGACCAAACTACGCACAAGGGCAAGCAGAAGAGGGCGGGGGGTGGGGGGAGTGGAAGTGTTTACCTCAGGGATCCCAAAACATGCACGAACACATACGACGACAGTCCACAGTGACTTCAAAAATGACGGAAGTCTGTCTTGTCCTATATTGGCACTACACATAATTGCTCAAAGTATATATACAGAAGCAAAAATGTGCTAGTGCCAAAATGGGCAAAGAAGAGGAGCGAGCGACCAGTGCGTCTAGTCCAGGTGCAAGCGCGCAGCGCGTTGTTATAAAGACCGACACCAGCACCCAACGCGGCTCATGCAACTGCACCACACTCATTACATCACATTCACTCCACCCACTAGCACAGCAGAGCAGAGGGGGAAAGCCGCTACGGACCGGGCCTCATCAAGTGGTTCTTTCTCTGCTCTGTTTATGGCCCTATGGTAATTCACTGATAGTGAGCTCTCACAGTGAATTCTACCAGTGCCATACACAGAACAGGAGTCATTATCATCCCAACACCCAGGCCCTGTGGAGGACAGTCACCCAAGAGAAGTCAAGCTATGCAAACTAGATCAGTGGCGCTGCTGCTGAGGTGAGGTGAGGTGAGCAGAAACAACAAGCCTGGAGAGAGAAAGAGAGAGAGAAGGTCAGAGAAATAAGAAGGAGAGGGAGACAAAGTGAGTCAATCATGTGAGACAGTAAGAGAAGCATCCACAGCCTTCCCACAGTGTGACGCAGCTTATTGAAAAAGGCACTGCAGTGGATTGAGCCGCGCGTTGAGTAACAGGTCAAAAGGCTACGGTGTCTCCTTAATGTGGACGACTAAAGATAGGTGCAGACAATCCACCCACTCTTACGGTTTACTGTTAATCAAAGGCTGGCGACACGTGGCACCGCTCTCTGCCACGCAAGTAGCTCGACTATATTGTTGTTTTGTAGGTGTTAAATCTTCGACGTTGTACAATAAAACCACTGAATGTACAGATTTTGCCGCATCATCTCCGTCTTGACCTTGAGATTACGGTCGTGTGTAAAAACTGTAGAAAAACTGAGCCTGTACTAATGACTAAAACTTGAAAAAGGTCAGTGAACAGAGAGATCATATGGTTTTAATCCCATTTCTTCCTGCCCGTGTTCTTCCCAGATTAGCGTTGTTTCATTGACTTCAGTGTGACGTCCATTTCGTGCTTGTGGATTTAAATAAAAGCTTTTAAAATGGACCGGGTTGAAGGTCGCAGCCACGGAATATATCATTCTAAACACGTGGCGTCTATATGGACTCGTCTCCTATTTCATTTTAATCCCATAAAACCGCCCAAATAACAGAAAATCCAGGCAGTGTGAGTCGGCAGAAGTCTTATAGGCCTTTAAATCTTAAATCTAAATGTTCCAAAATTGTGCGGCTGGGCGATGACCTTCAGCGCACTCGCCCCTGACCTTGAAAGTGTCGTCAAAAGCATCCTCGCGCTGCAGATAATCTCAGCGTCCTCAGCTCTGACGCCCCACCCTTGGCTCAGCCATTAGCTGGCTCCCTCGTTCCTGGGCCCTGCAGTGCATCCAGCTCCCTCCATTGATCCCCGCGATCAAACCATGTACTAAGTGATTCCTCAGACGCCCAAATGGCTCCCTGAGCAAGACTCCCATTGCCATTTCCTGGGGAAATCAATACCACTAAAACGCCAAGTTGAAAAGAACCTGTGTCCTTTTAAAGGCTCGCCCAGGTCTTGTTTTTGTTTTTTTACCAATATGGAGTAATTAGTTAAGAATGAGATTTCTCTCATCTGTGAGTCATGTGAGCACAGAGAGAGAGGGGGGGGGGGGGGGGGGGAAACTTAATCTGAGAATGGAAAATGTTTGCAAAGATTTGACTTAATTGATTTTAAATTATTGTTTCCAATTATGTTTATTTGTTAATATTTCCATCTTTTTGTTTTGATGCGTCATCGAGGCTGCTGTCACAATTTTAAAAGCACTTTATAATCTGGATTAGCCCTTTTTCCTGCTGATAATTCACAAACGGATTAAAATCATGTGAAAATATCATTTTATTCTCAGTGTGTATTTTCTACTTCTTCTTTCCTGATCATCATCATCATCTTTAAAGGGTTTTTTTGTACAAATATTCCCAATTAAATACAGATTATTGCAGATTTAAACATGTGGTTTAAGTCTGAAAAGGATATTTTCTTCATCCATGTAAATTATTGACATGCTTTATTCTACAGAAATGGTTTTAGAGTGCACGGTCCAGATTGCCTTTTGTCTCTGAGCAGCTTCATCGTCCCACTTAATCGCATTTGCCCTGAACCAGGACTCGACATGTTCACAGTTATTTCAGGATTGGAGGATTTACCACTGCACTAAGTCCTGCAGCAGCAGCAGCAGCAGATCCACACATTCACTATTTTCCCCTTTTTAAAACAACAGGCAAATTAAAAGAAATGTGAATTTAGAGCGAGATTAATTGTTACTTTAAATATGACAACATTCTTCGAGTTCAGATTATTCCTCTTTTGAAAAAAACTCTGCCCGGATTAAGCTGCTGCAGGCAGGTGCAACAAAACCTCCTCAGTCATTTTAAAGAGAAAATAATTCATTTAATCACGTGTGGATGATAGATTGATAATTTATGGATTAAAAAGCTATGAGGGAAAAAAATTCCCACTGCGTTCGATTTTGCGGATTTTTCTGATTTAATATCACAAAATCCGTAGATTGAGGCCTTTTTGTTCCTTCTTTATTTGTCATCTAACGCGGCCTCGGTTTTTTGGTGGTTGTAATCTAATCCTAACTTCCCCTGACCTCCGCACTGACAAACGACTTTTAAAAAGGGACATGAAATGAAAAGTGTGCATAAAGTCATACCTTCCTCCGGCTCCATCGCTGCGCGTCATGCGTGAAGCTTCAAAACTGCACAGAAAAGTCAGAGCCGCGCCGGACATTTTAAAACCTATCAATGCTACATTTAAAAAAAAGAAAAGAAAGAAAGAAAGAAAAGAAAAGAAAGAAAAGAAAAGGCTGTTCCGTGATTAAAGTGCTGAGGGAGGAACTCGCAGCTCCGGTCGCTGTTCGCCTGCAGCGGCAGAAGCTCTGCACATTTACAATGAAACAAAAGAAATCCAAGCGGCGTCCTGAACTTCCTGAGTATCAAATGTCAATGTGAGCTCTGCGCTCCTCTCCTCTCCTCTCCTCTCCTCTCTTCTCCTCTCTCTCTCTCTCTCTCTCCTCTCTTTTCCTCTCCGTCTCTCTCTCCAAACTCAACCTCCTCCCTTTTTTTTCTTACCTGCACACAGGCAGGGACAGAGGCGCACCTCTCTGTGCACCTTTTTAAAGGCGCAGACACACTAAACTGGAGCAGCAAAAACAAACTCATTTTAAAAAAGTATTATATCATCACATACCGCTGAGTCTGCACCTGCTGAGGATTTGTCCAGTTTCAAAAATAAAATGATAAAAAAGAAAGAAGAAGAAGACAATAATCCAGGGCTCCTGCTCTGCTGCGTTCACGGCCTCCTCTGAGACCGGCGCGTCTCGTCTCTTTAAAAGGTTGGAGCTCTATGATGATGACGATGACGATGATGATGATGAGGCCGTGAACGCAGCACAGGTTTATCTGCTGCACTGTGAGTGGATGAGGACTGGTTTTGTCTCTCTCTCTCTCTCTGTGTCTCCGGATTAAGCGATTTTCCTGACCAATAATTTGAAGCAAACCCCTTAAAGACTGTCTTCACCCGAGAGGAGACAGGGACAGGAGAACAAACCATTACAGAAAACCTTTTTAGTTTATTTTTTTGTTTTTAAAAACACTATTTTTCGATTTTCCTTTTCAATGAATGTATATAATTTGCATCTTTACATTTTTAAATTTTTAAGTCCATTGTTCTTTCAGTTCCTATTTAATTCTTGTGTTTGCTTTTATTATTTCATTACATATTGACTAGATTTTATATTGCCATAGTGCCTTCTTGACCAGATCCCTTTTCCCTGGTTAAATAAATGTGTTTAATGGGACATTTAATGTATTTTAGATATTTCTATTGTGCTCTATCTACATTTTAATCGTTTTAACATTCAACGTTCTGGAGTCTTTTTCCCACCCTAAAGGCCTGAGGCCTGTGGGCCTGTGTGTGTGTGTGTGTGTTTATATGTTTACTGTTTACCTGCAGACTACAATGCTTCCTCTACAGAGAAAGAGAAGACGTCCTCCATCTTCCTGTTTCACAGTTTTACTGTCGGAAAATGATGAGACTGCATCATGTGCATTAAACTATCAACACATAAACTGCAGGACTGAACAGGGAGATTGACCATTAATGTGCAGCAGGGTAAAATTCACTCATATTTTTTGGTGCATCCTCCCTCCCAACCCCCCTCGTCCATTCACCCAGGATTAGTTTGAGTCGGCCGATGCTGTTGAGGCTGCAGTTCTTGGGTCAAGATGTAGTTGCAGGATCAAATGACCACGTCCAGATGGCTAATGATTATCAAACATGTGAGTTTGAAAGCCTCGCACCGGTGGTTATACTCCGTTGTGCAGATTGCATAACATTTCCAGTGTGACGAGAGGTGAGGAGAGCAGAGAAATAAATACCTTTGCTGTAATAATGTCCACACGGCACGGCCGTGCACATACATGTCAGGGGCTCAAGGGGTGGGGTAAAAAGGGGGCACCACCCTCCCATTTAAAAAAAGCTAATCTTGTATGTACTGACTTAAAAAAATTAATCTCACAGATGTTAAAAATCAAGTGTCATTTTTGAGTATTGTTTTATATTATTGTCTTATATTATTCTACATTTTTGTTTTACTGTACATGTGATAGATACTCTTTTTGTTTCTGATAAGCCCCGCCGGGGACAAATTGCTATACTCTATATGTCCCTGATAAATAAAGATGAATTGAATCAAATTGAAATCTAAAATCAGGAAAAATAAACGAACAAACTGTGTCTTTAAAAAAAAGGAGGCCTTTAACTGGTCAAAGGGCAAAAGGTCAAAGGTGCTTGAGCTCCATCTTGAACATAAGCATTTTCTCATATTTTGTTACCACCCGCAGCCTATTTTATTTATACATTGTGATGTTTTTATATAATTTCCACGACCTCGATGAGCAGAAACAGCTTAAAGTCGCCAGTTTACCTCCGTTTTATCGTCAGTGTCGTCCGTAAAGTAATTTATTTTCTAAACTAAATTGTGTTTATTTTATGAGTAGAAGGAGCAGCTACACATGTAGTAGTTAGATTAAATAAAAAAGAAACCTTCTCTTGTACATGCTATATACCACTGTCCAATTCCACTGAGGTAAGAGATGCATCATTCAATTTTGGCGTAAGGAGGAAAATAAAACGCTATCCAACATCAAAATATCGCGATATTTCCTCTTTGAATAAGCGGAATAACCGAAAACCTTTACAGTCAGAATCATACAACCTGATGCAGTCCCGGTGTTGGCGTTCCCTCTCAGAAGCAGGTCCTTCTCGGTCTCCTCCAAAGCCCTTTTACGCACGGCTGTTGCGCACCAGCGGAGCCACAGCTGAGGGAAGGAAGAGGAAGGAAGAGCCTGCGCCTCTTTGTCCCTGCACTGCACTTCACTTCTGGGCGCCCTAAATATATGAGGGCGACTTCTCAGCCCTGCGCCTCTCCATTTACCTGCTGTTGATAATTAGGCTGATAACCGTAGGTGGACAAAACTCGTCTAATATTTAGAGCTGATGGAGACTGGGCTTCGGTTACACTCCTTTCAGAGTGAATAGCGACAGTGAAATCAATCCGAGGCGAGTCACCGTGGCTGCTGCTGCTGCTGCTCGCTGAGGATGAAGCGCTTCAGTCCACGGGCCTTTGACGTGGTTTCCACCTGGAAAAGCTGAAACTGGAGCCGGGGATCGTGTGTGTGTGTGTGTGTGTGTGTGACAGGCGGGCGGGTTTAGGAGACGAGGACGAGCCGCGATGAATATTTAAAATACTCATTTGGTTGGTGTGTTTGAGACAGGTGCCAGTGCAGGGATCAGATGGACGCCGGGCACGTTTGTGCCACGCCACCCGTGAAGGACGCACGAGCCATATGATACGATAAGGACGCTGGATGGAATAATAATAATAATAATAATAATAATAATAATAATTATAATATCCATGCGATTAGAAAGAAAAACTCTACAATACAATTCATGTTTTTTTTACTTTATTTGTATTTGTTTACTTATTTAATTTTACTACTGTACAGAAACAGTTTTATGTGCTTTATTAAAAAAATTGGATTGAGCATTTGCTCCAGAAAAATAATTTTTTTTTCAAGAATTAGAAGATTGACAATCTTCCTGGTGTCCACTCAAATAAAACCAAATTTACAAATGAAATGTTACCAATTGTTGCCTCTGATATCACAACACAACATCAACAAGCCTTTAAACCATATTTAACTGACAGTAATCATGGATCGACACAAGAAACAGAAACTGTGTTTTTTTATAACTCCTTTAAAGAGGTGCTGCAAAAAAATATATAAAATCCCATTTTCCACTTAAATGTATTACAGGCATTACAAATAAAATAATTAGTCCTGTTTGAATTCTACATTTTGTTACAGTAATAAATAAATAAAATTAAAGGGCGTTAAAATAAGACATTTTCAACAAACTGCATTTCTGTTCCTGATATGAAATAAAGCATTTTAGCTCCAAAGGGCCTGGTTTCTTTCAGGGATTACTGAACAGGGGATTATCATTATTATTATTATTATTATTATTATTGTTATTATTGTTATTATTATTGTTCACTGCCTCCAGCACATGCAGCATCATTACTCAGGAAAATAAAGACTGGGGGGGAAATAAGGTCACATGGTAAAACACATCTGTTTCAAAAGCACATGTGGTCCGAGAAACAAAAACAAAAGGATTGTGTTTTTTTTTAAATTGTTAATGATATCAAACGCTGCTTTCATTCATTTCTGATAACGAAGACTTAGGTGGAAAATTAGCAAGATGGCAAACTATCTCTGTGAGTTTTTATCTTCTATCCACGCTGCAGTGACCACGTCTCGTCTGCTGCTCTGTTACAGCAGAGAGGTGAGTGTGTTGGTGGGTCATGTTAATCAGTGGATCATCTATTAGTAAAGTCCTGGGGATCATTGTATTGCTGCTGTTGCTGCTGCTGCTGCTCCTCCTACACCCCCACTGTGCCACTGAAACAGAGCTGGTAACCGGAGAGAGCCACACAAGCCCGGCCTGAGAAACCCAGCACACAGCCTGCATGTTGGTGATGGCTCGCTCAGATCGCTTTACAGGCCGCCGTTATACAAATCATGATAAAAGAGGAGCCTCGGTTCGGTTTGATGTGACACAACATTCAAAAAGCCACATTTGAAACTGCTCATTGACTGACTGCAGCTCTGTCCTCCGCCCGTGCTGTGCGACAAGACGAAGGTCAGCAAACTCATAAGCACAGATGAGTGCGACCGCACGCTTCCACAGAGCCGTCATTAAAGAATATACACATGCGGCAGAATTGCAGCTAAAAGCTTTGCTACGGAAAAACACCGCAGCCAACGGTGATTGATCATAACTCGCAAAGCAGACAGTCCACGAGCCCTAATGTGGAGCCTCGGGGCATCATAATGCCTTAAAAGGCCTCAGTGGCGCAAGTCACCTGACCGCCCTGCTGCGCGTGCACCAATCAGGCGGCTCGACTGGTGTAAGGCTCGGGGGCATTACGTCATAGAGGCCTGCAGGGTTTTTTCTTGACCGGCGCACTGCGGATAAAACAGAGGCTTTAAATATTTCATTGAGGATCTCAGATTGCTGGACTCGTGGAGGTCAGGGCTGTGGAGAGACGGAGAGCCTCGCCCTTTCCTCCCTCCTTCTCACTCCCTCCCTCCATCCATCCATCCATCCATCCATCCTCCTGTGAGGCAGGGTTAGTCAGGTGAAGTCTGCTCAAAACAACAGATCAAAACTGGGAATTTTGTGCATCAGTTGTTGCTTTAACGTTTTTCCTACATGCTGCTGGCATTTTCTAAAATGTTATTAATTGAACTGAATACTCACAAGATGATATGACAGATTATAGAGTAAACATTTGTACTCCATTTGGTCAGTTTGTCATGTCGCAGCTACATAAGCTGCATAAATGAAGCTGTATTTGGTGTCATTTTTGCCAAAATTTGCTCTGCAGACTATTTTCTTGTTTTTTTTTTGTTTTTTTTTAGGCCTTGTGTTGGCACACAGACGACGACACGTATCGATCACATTCCCTGGCCCTGGGAACGACGGCCCTCTGGGGCTTTGATGGTGGACACACTGGATTTACAGTAGAGAGAATGAAGTACAGCTACAGTGATGGTACACTCTGTCACTTGAGGAGCAATCAAACCCAGAGAGTAATGTCGTGTCTCGGCTGCTGATGCACATGTAAAGACAATCGGAGACAGATTGCTGCATGACAGAATACATTTTTCTATTTTAGAGGACAGAGGATTAAACAGCCTTATGTCACAGCATTTATTCCCCCCCTCCCCCCCTTTGCTGAGATTATACAGATGAGAGGGTTTCAGCTGAGGCAGCACCCTCATCTGGCTGACACGGGGAACTGCATCTGTGCAGTCAGTGCATGTGGAAGGTTAAAGGAATACGTACCCGATTTGCATTTAGCTTTGTATCACTAGAATAGGGGAAGTGTTTTGGAAAAACGGTGCTTCCCAACCTCAGTGACACTTGGTCCGAGACTTGAAAGTGCAACGCTAATTCTGCACTTTTTAGACCCACTCATAGGGAGACGGGTAATCAACAGTGTCCTCCATCTTTGCTAAGAGACACACTAACAGGACCAAGTGTCACTGGTGGGCACGTAACAAAGAAAAGAATGAAGATCTTTTCTCAACTCAGGGGAAACTGAGGTTGGGAAGCACACTTTTAAAAAAAATACTACCCCTATTCTAGTAATACAAAGCTAAAGGCAAATTGGTGAAGTATTCCTTTAATCTCACAGTGTCAACAAATAAAACTCAGATATGCCACAGGAAGAAAAGCAGAAGAAAAGACTTTTTATCATATACTTGCAAATGTAACGAGGAGTTATCAAACTAGCAGATTCTCTTCCATAAACAGCATTTAGAAACACACTCCACAGGCAGATATACAGAAATACAGGAGCGAGTGTGTGTATGTGTGTGTGTGTGTGTGTGTGTGTGTCTCTGGACGTCTGCAGTTATTCATCACCACCGTTTTCAGCAGGAACACACTGGGGTTCCAGCCTCTTTCTCATGTTTCACAGCACTTCCACAGTGATCCTGCCACACAGTGGCCCATATTGTGCAAACCCTGACTTCAGAGCCCAGTGGTGGGGGGGAGAATGGCATAATGTGGTGTTACACTGACACCTTGTGGACACTTTTGTTATAGCAGGATTTCTTTTAAAGTTATTGCTGGTCTACTTCAATTAAATGTGGTGGTTTTCAGCACTTATACTGTTTTTATACACAGTCATTCATAGAGTTCTGATGAAGATAGAAGTCAGAGAGAGACCTCTGTTGAAGTAAACATTAAACATGCTGTAAATATAAATAAATATGGGCTCTGGCTGCTGGACAATAGAAATGAAGACAGTAATATGTCAGATATATGAAAAAAATACATCGTTTTTGTGGAGTTTTTCATTATATTTACTGATTATATAAATGTTAAATGTGTCTTAATTCTGTGTGTATGTAGACTCCAGAGTTTGTATTAAAAATTGACAATTTAAAAAGGTTATTAAAGACACAAGTTAATGTATTAATGACAGTTATCAGAGAGTTAAAGATTTACACACCATGGAAATTTCAGGACACATCAGAGAATCAGCATTAGACACCGTTTAAATACACATTGAATGTTTTATTAAAAAAGAAGTTATAACAGTTTATTTTATACACAACTATTTATGAGGTTATAAGCCTATTAATAGAGAGCATTGTTGTCTTTTTTGACAAGCATGCCCACTTCACAATGCAAAGAAACAAAAAAAAGAGAGAGAGGAGAAGGAGGGCAAAGACGGTAATGAAAAGAAGACCAATAAGGATGGACTTTAAAAAAACAAAACCAAAAAAAAACCTTTTTTAAACTTTTTAAATCCTCAAGTATCACACACTAGGTACCAAATACATCTTTTATAATCAATAATAACAATTTGCCTTTTTTTTCTCTTTTTTCTTTTCCATGCTGTGTGTGCCAGCCAAATCCCCCCCCCCCGATGGCAGCGAGAGGCCAGCGCGGGGCACAAATCCACACAAGCACAAGACAGAATTGGAGATGTGCACCAATCGAGCCTCGACTCCACACCAGAAGCATGCAAGTGCACGAGTAGACACAGTCAACACATGTGGGGGGAGGGCGGGGGAGGTAATATCACAGGATCAGGGTGCTGGCTTTCTGCAGCTGTGCTGATAAAAAAAATGGATAATGGGCCCTGGACGTCCTGTCTATGGATTAATGATAGTGCATTCATTTAGCTCAGGTCTTTCCTGGTAATTGTATGTGTGTGTGTGTGGGTGTGCAAACTGGAGGACTAAGGCCTTTTTTTTTTTCTGCAGGTCTTAGTTTTACAGAATTTTGAGTCTCCATCTGTGCCGTCACGTGACATCTAAGCTGAGTGGAGTATGTGTTTGAAAAGTGTAATCTGTACGCTCGTTTGTTTGTGCTACAGCAGAAGACGTGGAGAGGTAAAAATGAAAGATGTTGTTCAAAAATAATTGAGTGAACATTTCCCTTCGCTCTTGACGTAAGAAAGAAAACACAAAAGGCAGCGATCGTTCCTCTCGACGGTGAGTAAAAGTGAAGAGATTAAAAGAGGAGATCCGATCGGTGTCCTGTTCAACGAGAGCAACACCAGCCCGCGGCTGAGTCTGTCATCAGTTTATTGCCCAGCAGATGCAAATCAAATATTTTACCCCCCAAAAACAGGAATCTTGTTGTTTTCTTTGTTTGAAAAAGACAAAATATGATTAGTTCCCTGTTGCACCACTGCATAATAATGTGCTTTTCTTTTTTTATTATTCTCACCTCGGATAGAACCGGATTTTCAGCACTCAAAGTACAATACTGCACAAATGTAAAGTAAAACAAGGATTCCAAAGTGAATTCATAAAAACAAAAAAAAATTGGAAATGGTCATCAGTGTAAAGTCTAAGCTGAACCATAACTTCCATCAGTGGCACTTCATGATCGAGTCTAAAAACAAAAACAAAAAAAAGGAAGTTTCTTTAATGAATAAATACACATTTACAGGCAGCTTAGAGAGAGACAGAGAGAACACAAGCCAATTATTATGAAAGAGTGAATCTGCGCGCAGCTTTTAAAGGTTTGTTCGGTTTCGAGTGGACGTGGATCACCAATCTCACCACACTTTAAAAGACATGTCAAACATTCACATCGTTCTATAACATACTGCCGTGAACGTGTCGACTGTCTGCAAGAGGTAAAAAAAACAAAAAAAAAAACTTGCCAGGCTGAATGAGAACAATTATTAACCTACAATTTAAACCAGGCAAATTCATCCAATAATAAAACACTGAGAAAACACTTGAAGGAAGTGAAAATCTGTATTTGAATTGTGATTATTTGGGGCAGATTCTTTTTGGCTCTTCTGTGTTGACTAGTTTGAAATCCCTCACACTCATCTGTACAACTCTGAATCTGCAGGAAGAGGACAAGCAGGCACATCTATGGAGTATCTCACACATAACCAACCACACAACAGACACTAACTAAAGGTCTGATGAGCCATGAGCGCTTTATCAGGTTTAAGCATACCGAAGAACTAGCTACACTCTAATCTGTAATACAGCCATATAGCGTTATGTTGTTTTAGTTGAAGTCACCACCCAGAAAAAGACTAAACTATCCCGACACGTCAGAAACACGGTTTCAACGGAGATGAAGCATGAGTCACGTCCTTCCGGAGTGAAAAGGAAATTAAAAAAAGCCAAGATACAACCAAACTGTACGTATTTCAAACCTGAGCCATAACGTCTAACAATCCTACATCGGGTCAAAGACACCAGCGCCTCTCAGCCTTGGGTCATTTCCCCTAATCTGCAACAGAGTGAACATTAAGATGGGACAGGACAGATTACAGGTGGAGGAGTAAAGAGAGAAAGACTGGGATGAGTTAAAATAAAAACAAAAACAAAAAACCCAATGTGCTTTTTTTTCCTGAAACAGTTTTGGGCTCAGTTTGTGACGGTGACACTAACAAAAACAAACAAACTGAGATTTTCTTACCACTATTAAGTCAATACATGATACGGTTTTCTAGGTAGTACGACTGCCTCGTTAGCCTCCACAGGTAAAACACTCAAAAGAGAACAAGTGAAGTGTAATAGAAATCAAAGCGGGTGGGAAATAAATGTCAAAAACTCAAAATCGGCGCAATACCAATACGATCTCTTCACCCGCCACAATAAAACAAAACATGCATCAAATGAATGACACGTTTTTTTCTTTCTTTTTCAGCCCAATAATAAACCAAATCTGTACATATGAAATGAAATTAAACAACAGATCCGCTCCCTTAACGCAACGCTGCTCGAAGCCTAAAAAGGTCAAAAGGTCTGGCTCTTATTTTGAAAGCAGACACTGCTCGACGCAGTCGGGGGAACAGACCTCGGGTCTGACCGTGATGACGGGGTTAGCATGCACTGCAGCAGAGTGCAGGTAACAGTGGAATGTGAGGACTGACACTACACCAACCTGGATCTTCAATAAATCACACATTTTGTTTTTGTTTTTTGTTATTGTTGCTTTTTCTGCTTAAATTAAAACATTTTAATGCTGGTTTTCCTAAAATTCAACACAACTACATTATTTCTCTGCCTGGAAAAGTTGTTCTTGACCAATAATAAGAATATATAGAAGAAAATAAAAGCCAGAGTATACGTCGGTATAGGCGATTTGAGCTGCGTTGAACGTGAAACTGTGGCTCTGGTCTTCTTTCAGTTCCAGCAATGCTGAGTGAGTCTGACCAGAATCTCCTTTTTATGTTTTTTATTGCCTTTGTGCACATAAGAGTCCATAGTTTTTGCAGCTAGTGTGTGCGTGCGTGTGTTTCCATTCACCACACTGTCACACACACGCACACCATGTGGTTTAATTCACTTGTTTTCCCATGTCCTGACTTTGTGAAGCAGTTATTTTGTTCTGCACAGCGACGGCTGATAAACAATAAGCGTAACGAAAACTTCGGTAACAGCCAAGGTAGCGTCCAAGAAGCATTTAACGGTCTCGTGTCTGAATCAATACGCTAAAAAAAAAAAAAAAGAAAAGAAAGAAGAGATATGCTTAGGCAGCCTTTAGTACTGATGTATCAGTGTTTTTATAATATTGGCACTACACATTTTGAATCTTTACGGAAGGTGTGATTGTGCAACTTAAACAAAAACAAAAGAAATACTGTCTCGTCTACAGGTTGTCGTTGTAAAGCTGTAAACTCGGTGATGGTCAGAACCAGTTAGCATTGTTGGGGGAGGGGGGGGGGAGAAAAAAGAGAGGAAAACGGGATTCAGGTCAAACTATGTTTTAAAAAGTGAAATTTTGAGTACAGACATTATAGTTTTTTCCCCGCCTATGACGTCATATAACACACCTTAAAAATGCGGAGATAACGGGGAGAGAAATGTGAAAGCATTTGTAACGTCTTTGTCGGGGGAGGGGGCGGGGGCGGCTACAGAATGGGAGGGTGTCTGTCAAAACACACCAAAGGCTAGATATCCATAAAAATCCTTGTTTTTAGTAATAATAATAATAATAATAATAATAATAATAATAAAAAAAAATCAACTTGTTTAAATATGAATATTATAAGTCTGCTTTCTCATGGTTAGGAAATCAAATATAGTCTTTGTGGGGTTGGGGGGTGGTGGGCGGGGTTAAAGGAGGGGGTGGGAAGGTGGGGGAGCCCTCCTATCACTACAACTCCATGTCCTGGGCCTCGTCTTCTGAGAAATCAGACATGGAGCTTTCGGATGAAGAGTCGCCTGCCCCCTCTTCTTGCTCCTTCAGAGCCTCCTCTGTTGCATATTTCTGGATGTACTCTGCAGAGAGAGAGGGGACAGAAACAGAAACAGAAACAGAGGGGGGTCATTCAACAGAAACCGCATGGGAAATTAAAGTAGAGCTGTTGGATGTTGAACGTGATGTGTTTTTGTTGTTGTTATGGAAGTCTTGGGCCACACTGGACACACGGAATCATTTTCACTGTCTATTTAGCTGAGAAACTCTCATTTCTATTACTTAATTATCGGCTGTGTCAATCTGAATTTCCCCCTTAATAAAAGCCCATCTTATCTTATTCTCAAAAGAAACTCCCGCCAGATAACGTGCGACTGCTCACGCGTCCAAGTGTGGCCCCGGCCACAGAACACAGAGGGATGATATTGATCTTTTTTTGGACTGAACCTTTGATTTTCTGCTTGTACTCCTCTGGCCGGTGAAGGTACATGGCAGCTGCATCTCCATTTAAGGGGTCGATGGGGTTGGGGTAAGCCAGCAGCTGCGGCAGGAACGACTCAAAGATGTTGGTCAGGTCTGAAGAAACGGACGACATGATATCCAAAAAACATTAGAATCCATTCACACACATCAGTCCGTGATCATCCTGTGTCAAATGCTGGACCCGCACTAATCTCCTTTCCCCTTCTCTGAGCTTTCACTCAGAGATGCAGCCTGAGAGGAAATCTACCTGCAATTCTCGTTTCATCTCCTAGGTGTCAGTGTTGGGTCTGTTCAAGTTTTTCCTACAGTCCATTGTTCAGCATTATCACGTTTTAAGCCACTCAATCGGTTGCTTTTGTTCCCTCTCCTCATCGCACACAATGCTGGGTTTTAAACACAGAACAAAATCTGCAGCAAGTTCAAACTAAATATCACAAAAGTGAGTTTAGTCTTTTTTTTAAAAGCCACCTCACTTGGTTAGTAATTTAAAATATATCACAACATCTGAATATGACTTTATTCTACATTACCAGGTCATACATCTGCTGGGGATATTATCAGTGAAAAGCCATTTAGGACAATAGTAGAGAGAAGGGCACAAGGACATGGTGGGTAACACTCACACACACACACACACACAGAAAGAGAGAGACACTGTCACAGGAACAGTTAAGTATCGGGGGTTTGTGTTCATGTCTCTTACAGCTGACAGACAGTAAATCACTCCTGTCAAAGGTGACTGTTCTCTGACCTTGGTGGGCGAGGGTTTACCTCATTAGAGTTCACTTCTCCCCTCGCTAAGTAGATTAGGGCCAATTGTGCACCGATGTCTAATGCGCCCACTTCTCTGTAGCCATGGGGCCACAGCAGTCACCTTTGAGGCTTTCGGTGGCACTGGTTCAACCGTCCTCGCACATAATCAGATACGCCAGTGTGGAAACTTAATACAAACACATACACAGCGGTGTCACTTACCATAAAGGGCTGTCCATGTCTGGTTAATGACGTCTAAGCACACCGTCCCTGACCTGGGAGACCGAGAAGAAATGTTACGAGTAAAGACGGGTAAGGTCAACAGGGTCTGCTTACATCCATTTTTTCTGATCCGAATATATTTATTGTCTCATTTTGAATGCGGTTGCAGCACGTTGCAATAACATACAGGGTATTATGACTTGAAGAGGACCAACAAGAAGTTACGACACAGAATAAATAATAGAAACCTGACACATATTACACCAGGGGTCTCAAACTCAAATGACCTAAGGGCCAATGAGCATCTAGTCTGGTCAGTGGGGGCCAGTCAAGTGACAAAAAAAACACCAACTAACTGTGACTTCAGAGGGGAACGGGTCATACACACACACACACACGTTACATTTACACTGCACTTTACACAACATTGGAATACTTTAACTGTTAAGATTGGTATATGTTGTTCCTGGTGATAAGTACTATGCAATAATATCCACTGACACACAGTATTATTCTTGGCCTTTGTGAGGTCAGAGTCTCATTCAGGGAGGAGGCACAGGTTCAGCCTGTCCGCCCTGACAGACCGACACCCACCCACCTTTATGGACTGCCCAGAGCAACAAAAATGCTTTGGATATTTGGATATTTGTGTGACTGCACTAAAGTTGGTGGCTTATAATCAAGTAACAGCATAGAATTTCTTTTGTTTTCTAAAACTTCCAAATAGGAAAAAGTAACACAGGAAACATTAGGATAGACTGTATATTAAAATGACAGGATAACCACTTGGTTCAATACACAAAGTAATTCAACTTACGCTTCATCAATGTTGGGATGAAAAATCTTGTTCATGAATCCTGAAAGAAAAAAAGCAGGGATGAGAACTGCATAAAAAGGAGGTAAATAAGAAATAACAATGCTCAGTACTGATAATAATAATAATATAATAATGATATGACACTAGATTTCCTACCTATTGATGGTGATTTAAAAGGGTATTTGTCTGGAAGATCTACTCGCACCTTCCACACACCTCCCTCATATGGTGCTGCACATGACGAGGGGACACAGAGAAGAGAGAGAGAGAGAGAGAACATGACTTGACAATCCACTGAGCCTCATATTCCATCCTCCGCACACTGGAGCGGAGTTAAACCCATACTCTCTCACACTCTTTTCTCCTTTACTCAAAACACAACAGAGGGGGAGAGCTGCTTGAGAAATGAGCTATACATGCCTCCCCTCTCTCTCTCTCTCCCTCCCTCTGCCACTTCATTTCATTCCATGAATATATTTGCACCCGGGAGAAATCTTCACTTCCAAATCACTTCACAAAATGCACCGACATCAAAGAGAATGGAGAATTAGATTGTGTTCGAGTGTGCGGTGCTGTCCCAGAATAGCTGTGTGTAACAGGACCCTCATGTGCCCGACTGAAACTGAGCAGAGCATGTAGATGAAGTGCAAACACAGTGACTGAGGATAAATGGCAGTAATCCTGCGCATACTGACACCAGTATCATCTTATTCGGCATAGTTTTGAGGAATCATAGATCACCCACTTCCTCTATTTATTGGTGTAAAAGTGACAGTGGTTTTGAGTGGGACAGATGATGCCAAAAGCATACAAAGTAAGTAATTCCTGTTGGTGAGACCGCCCTTGTCATAATTCCCCCTCAAGCCTGTCTCCTCTCTGCTTCACACTTAGGGGCCCTCAGGCCTGGTTTCAGTCCTGGCTTGCTGGAAAGAACAGCTTTTCTAACCAGGAGAACAACAGACAATGTAACATGTCTGAGCAAAAAAAAAGGAGGGAGGGTTTATCAAAGAACAGTGAAGATTCTTAAGTGGAGTACACACATTTTTTTTTTCCTTGGATGAAAAACCAGCCAAGAACACAGACATCTGGGACTCATTTGAGTCCAAGGAGGATATACTGTAGCTTGTTTAATGTGTTGGTAAAAAAAACAAAAAACAACAACATTTAGCTGAAATCAGAATAGACAAACACTTACTTCCTTGTGGTCCGAAAAACTTGACTACAAATTCATTGAGTCCGCTGAGGATGGTGACTTCATGCTTGCTCTCGATGCTGTAAATGTCGTTAAGGAGGAGAAAGCTTCATGTGACCAAGTGCGTGCACATAAACGTAAAGTACTCAACCTGTGCCGCCACAATGATGAAGAGCGCTTGAATAGTATCCAGGGTCACTGGCTGACAATATGTCCTCTCTAGATTGTTAATTCAGCTGCAGCTTTTTTTTTTTTTTTTTCTCCCGGTGATGTTTTGTTACAGGAAAGACATTAGCTGTGTGACCTTTTCGCCTCTCCTCTACCCAAACATCATTCTTCCATACCGCACAGACTTACGAGGACTAATGAGTGAAACGACAGCTTCTGACAGTAAACACAAATCAATGCATGGTTTGTGTTCGGAATCGCAAGCACACAAACACACTTAAGTTGGCCAGTAGAGCATATTGAGCCATCTTTATGAAGCACACAGGCCTCCTCCCACCTGTCACTTTCTAACAGCACCACTGGACATAAAACACAAGTCCTGCTGGATAAAACCAAGCACAGAAGGGTTTACGTTGTAGCAGTTAACTGTTTCCACACATGCTGGTAACGAACTTGGCAAACAACAGCTCCCTGCCTTGACTTTGTTGCAGCATTCGAGTTAAACGACAGCTTTATAGGAATGATTCAATGAAACTTTTGAGACAAATATAAAATCATGATTATCTTCTGATACCAATATCAGTTCATTCTACAGTTTCCTTTTGCCAATATCTGATCAGGATCAGATGATACCAATCCTAAATATCGACTCAATTTACTAAGCACAATATCTACCTATAATGTCAGTGTGCAGTTACCGTTATTTATGGAAGTCAACAAGTCGGACCCCAATCAGACCTGGTATAAACATCCGTCCTCAGTGATCTGCTCACGGCCAGATTGTGCCAAGTACAGGTCTGAGCGGAAAAGGTCCTAATCCATGCTGAAAGCATCCTCAGATCTGATCACAGAAACCACATTGGGAGGTGGTTCGTGGACGCATTTATGCACATTCCTGAGCTGCATGAATGCAGCCTGTCCTCGGAATAGATTAGAGACCGCCTCCTCAGCTGATGTCGTAGATTCACGATTATGACACTAATCAGCCCGCATAAATTCATTTATCTGCAGCCACCACCGCAATATAAAATCTGCTCACCAGTGGCCAAAACTTTAAATTCAGCACAATGAGAGATTTGATCAAATCAAGCTCATTTCTCTCCCCTCTTCTACTACTCGTGCACACACACACAAATCAGCCTAGACAAACAGGCTGATCTGATCATGTGGTCACATTCAGGATGCATTTTAATTCCAGGTGTGAACTGTCCTAGTCAACATGACCTAGCCATGATAGGATCACTGAGCGTGGATGTTAATTCCAGGTTTGAACAGGGCCTAAGTGACTAAAACATAAACATCTAATGCACAAATTTAACGCCTGAGCTTTAGGAGAACTGCATTCATCCACAAGAGGGTTTATAGTTTACAGAGGAAGTAATCATCCACTGTTTTCCTCTATGGACGTAATTAAAATAATAACCAACCACGGTCCCCAGTCTGAACACAAATCGTTTACAGGAAAATAATTTCCCTTTCAAGAGAGCAGAGGGAAGTAGCACAGTGAATAAAGTTCATCTGAGGAGAAAATAAACTACAAACTATGTAAAAGAAAGAGGGGAAATGATCTCACAGAGAGGAAAGAGTTAAAGGCTGACAGAACACATCACATTAAAGACAGAGATAAGGGGGGGAGAAAAAAACACTTTTCTCTGCCACGCAGTAGCAGATGGCTTGACAATCCCGATTGAGTGTGTATCCCATTAGCTACAGCACTGACCCCCAAAGGGTTAAATCAAACTTGAGGTTATTTTAAGCTCTGGTCGAGTCTGCAAGAGACTGAATCCCTGGCTTCAGCAAGGAAATGTGTCATTGTCAGACAGAAGAGGAACCTGTCTGCACCGGCTTATGTTGGAGAAGCCTGACTGTGACTCTTTGATTCAATAAGTAAAGCAGCATGAACAACCACTACCACCACCAGTGCAATGTGGATCTGAAGCAACATCATTTCTTGTCGGACTATGTGCATTAGGTTTACTTTATGCAGCTCACACACATCTACAAGTGCACCAAACCACTAGTGAAACCACTGGTGTGGAGTTAATGCAAGTCTAACCAGCTATGCAGAGAGGGGGGATGGTATAGACCTGTGTGCATTATGTTATGGAAGACAGAGTAGCCGAGTGAATATTAACTATTAAAAAGGGTTGAGTAGAGGTATGCAGAACTTAACTTTTACCACAATAACAAGCAGGCTGAAATGACAGATCAGTGTCTTAAAGATCTGTAAATGAAATCTTGGTGAAACTACAGTGTGACATCGGGAGGAGTTAGGGAAAGGATGTAGCTCATATTGCAACAACCGACTTGTCACATACTGCAATACTTTGATAATGATGCAAATACAACCTACACACACACACACTCTGCTTTCATCCGACAACTCCACATCACACACACAGTCAAAGAACACTGGGCTTCCTCACAAAACCTGCAGTTCATTCATTGTGTCATCCGCTTCTGAACCAAAGTCGATTTCCAAAACCATGGATTTATTTCGACGGGAGCGTTGCCATTCTCTATGAGATCATGTCACAGTGTTTTCATACAGAGATACACCCAAGGCTCCCAGCAGCACTCCCTCTTAATCTCACCTAGTAAACAACTACAAGTCTCACTGGTTACCACTGGCGCTAAAGGAGTTTGGCAAGTCTATGAGAACAGCTCCCAAGGAGAGCTTGTAAATTCACACACGCAGAGTGAGCGATGACAAAAGATGACAGACAAAATGAACTGGATTGGCCGGACATACAGTGCATACTATATATACGCTATAAATCTCACTTATTTGTTTTTGGCTTTTTAAATGAATGTGACATGACACACACACACTCCATCAAGGAAGGGCAAACAGGTTTTAACTCAATGGCAGAAAGGAAGACAACAGGGACTTAACTCACACAACGTGTATGAAATGCTCAAGCAACAAATAAACTTTACAGCAGACCATTTTCGAAATGAAATAGTAGGACAAACATAGATTGACATAGAACATTGGCATTAATTAGGGATTCCACTCCAGCTCTAAAACATCCAGGGTCATGCTATTGTTCAACTGTCAGGGTAGGGTCACACTAAATACTTTACAGTTTTGAGACATAATTGCACTGTATGGTCATTATTGCAGTGCTAAAACAACAAATCTGTTGGTGCCCATGTCTTTCTGACAGGATTTGACTCACGACCCATATAACACACTAATTGTAACCCAGTGACGATTCAGTTTCACTACCAAATGACAAGCATTTAAATGTTCTGCATTCCCAACATAACTCTCTGTTCAGCACCCCCCCCCCCCCCCCAACCAACCTTGGATTAGTAAAGATAAGTCATAATCTGTAGATGGGTCAATATCCTTTTACACACACACACACACACACACATATATATATAATCTGATTCATAGAGACAAATCAATCCAGAACGTGGACAAACAATCGTTCACGATGTTGAAAACGTGACAAAGTGTATTCAAGGTCAATGCGATGCTGATTTTGAACTTTATAATGGATAATAAAATGGTCAAGTGTAAAAATATGCAGTAAATAGCATTTACAGTTGTGGTCTAGACATGTCTTGTTTTCGTTCTGGTCCGTTCAGGCCACTATCCCTGTGTGACCCACGATCAAAATATCCCACCCTAACCAAGTGTCTAAATATGGAAAACAAACATGATGGAGAATCATAAACAGCGCTCTGTCAGTCTGTCAGTGTCAGCGACACTTGGACATTTCTCTCATGGCACTGTTGGATTTGTTGAAAAGGACGCAGTGTCTAAAAGATCAGCGAGAGAAACATGAGGGAAACTATGTAGAATTTAAGAATGGACAGAAGAAGCAGTGTTTGTGTTTCAGACTAAGAAAACAAAGCTAAGATTTCTGCTTCAATGATGCCAATACCTCCCAAATGCCAGCAGGGTGACGCAATGTAAAAAAAAAGAAAAGAAAAGAGAGTAGCATAAGTTCAACCAACAATAAAAGGATGCAACAGGGGGAGAAAAGAGAGGAAGATAAGGAGATCGCTGTTGGGGAATTAAGTGAAAAAAAGAAATGTGACCCAGAGTGATGCCAGAGGAGAGGCAAAGAGAAAGTGATGCAGAGATAATAAACGAAAAGAGTAAATGTCAATCAAGCCTTGCAGGCAGATCTGTGAACGTGAATGACATCACTGCTGTGGACTGCAGACAAACGATGACAGTTTTGCCTGAGTGCACAGCACAGACACACAAACGGGCAAACCCAGGGTCTGGATTTGATTAGAATGGCTTAAGTCGATCCACATTTCCAGGTAATGTATGCTACATTCGTCAGATGTCGGTCTATCCCATCCATTTTATACATATAATATGTCACATTATAAATACCCCGCTGATATTTAACAGCTAATAATAGAGGTGAGGCGGATTTTTATGCCACATCCTGCCACTGGTAAGCACCATCTATAGTGTATAGTGTAGGTATGCAGCTTACTGCATACCTACACTATAGGCTGAACTTAATACTGACACCAATAGTCTTTGTTTTGGTTGTGTTGGCTTAAAGAAATGAAACGATAATTATAAGGATGTATTTCAGTGCACATGGACTGGATTATGCTCCTTTGTCAAAGGTGTTTTTTGTTTTTTTAAATGGCAACTAACGTGTATTTGGCCACAGCTTTGTTCAGATATGAGGTACTCAGGCAGCAATGTCTCTTTCATTTCACCTCTTTACAAAGAGATTGCAACGGCAAATGTACAATCAAAGGCCTTGCAGATGAAAGACAGGAAATATAGCAGCAGTCCTCGGGGGTGTAAACAATGGGGAGGCTTCCTCCAACAACAGACTACACACAATCATACTGTATCAAATAAAATGCAAAGGCTAATATTCATTATTACCCACATATGATTAAGAAAGAATGGTCACTTTTAAGTCAGCAAGCTACATTTTGCACTCGGAACAAAAGAAAAAAGCTTTGTAGAGCTTAAACACAACAACAACAACAACAAAGTTGATACCAACAAAACAACAAAGCAGTGCCTTCGTCTTCCTTCTAAAACAGGCTCTGTGCCCACTTGCTGATATGGGTACTTAATGAAAGACTGCCAGAGGAAGATTAATTTTCTTAGGCTTATTGTGTGTGTATGGTTTGTTTTTACTCATCTGCATTCTCTACCAGCACCTTTATCTTTAACTGCATTCTAGCCTTGTTTGAAAATGTATTTGTGTTTCTCAATTCAACTTTCTATGTATTAGTGCAAAGCACTGAGCCAAGCAGGATTATTGTATGACCTCAACAACACTCCGCAGCCTGAAAACAGAGGCAGCTCGTGTAGCACAGCAACCAGCCTGCCATAGCAGGCAGGGTGAGTGACAGGCAGGGGTGTTGTGGTGAGAGTGTGATTTAATCAGCTCACCACCAAACAAACACCGGTTCCTCTGCAGCCGTTACCAGTCAACCTCGCTGACCCTCTTCTTTGCTTTTTTCCTCTCACACTAAGGTCAACTCTCTCCCATCTGTTTTCTTCCTTTTATTCCCAATCAAGTCAAACTCTACTTAATGTTAATGAAGATGTGGTGCCTTACTGGATCATTTCAGCTCCTTGAAAACACCAACTCAATGACTCTGTAAACAGATAATCCTGTCATTATATTGTGGGCTTCAAGGGGGATGAAGACCAAAAAATGAAGAGACAAAAAAAACTAAATCTCCAGTTCAGCCAGCCTGCAGATGGCTCAATACAAATGTTCACACCCATGGGTGCTCGAATGCACACAAGTGAATTTCATTTGCTCCTTACAAAAAATAGAAACTGGACGGAAAAATGACAACACAATGAACTGCACTGTAAGAGTAGAGTAGGTGCCACTTTGCACATAGTACAAGATATGGTAAAGAATGGTAAATGGTCTGTATTTATCTAGCACTTCTCTCTTCTTGATGACCAATCAAAGCTGCTTTACACTACCGTTTGCCATTCACCTGCTCTCTTACACAGCATCTACACATATAGCACATCTACATGCAGCACGTTTTCTTGTACACATCAATCATACACTGCTGCCACAGTTGTTAGGTGCAACTAGGGGTTAAGGGTCTCCATTGGTAAGTAGATTAACGGAGCCGGGAATCAAACACATGACCTTCCAGTTGAAGAATGGCCCACTTTACCAGTGATGCTCAGCCCTTAGTGGGCTTTGTTCAATGACAGAACAGAGGTACTAGAGGTAATAATGTGTTAAATGCACATTTCTACCACTAAGGTCTCTCGTTAAAAACAATAACAAAAGGCCAAGTTTGATGACATCTCAAAGCAGCATGGAATCACAGGCACTGTTGTTTCATTTGGTTCCCCTATGCGTTTGCATATTTGGGGGGAGCACGGCAGAGCGTGCAGCAATGAGTAGGCTTGATTTATTAAATAAACAAATCTAATGAAAAACAAAAGACATCGCACTGGCTAAATAGTAGCACCGAACACTTCATTCCTCACCCTGATGTTTCATGGGAAGGGTTAAGCACATGATGTCATTACGAGGTGAATTAATAGTAATTATTTATATGGATTTAAAGAGCGTTGGAGAAATTTTGACTCATCTAAGTACAATATTCAAGAAAATATATAACATTAAAGCTCATTGTTCTTTACATATATTCATGCAGAAATGTTACATGTTATATCTTTATATGTGTTGATAGTACACAACTATGAAGTAGAGTCATGCTACAACTTGCAGGCTTTGATGAAAGAAAAGATGTAACACCTTTCATTACAGGTGCAATGATAGGAACAGCACTGGAGTCATTCCAGCTGCTCTAAGAGATCTAACTATGACAACCTGAGCAAGTCAACATAGCTAGAGGGGTCTTAACGGCTTGTACTACAACATACTGTACTTGTAAACAGATTTAACACGTGAGAGTTCTATGTGGAATCAAAGCAGAAGAATGAATGATTATTCCTTCAAAGAGTTGGCTCGAACAGTACTGATTTACAGAGAGATTTGGGCAGAACTATGTGGGGAGGAGACATTGTAAAGAAAAAAAACAATGTAGTTAGATGACTACAAGGTCCACAAGCACACTTTCAAAAATCAGGACGTTTTTGGACAGTAAGCTACTTTATAAAACAAGAAAGAAGAATATCCTTTACTGCACTACATCAGTTTAAAATGTTTAATACCCTTGCAACATCATGTCACTATAATGCAACGGCTGGTTTACACGGTCTGTTCTAGAAGCACTCAAGTGTTTGAATACTGATGGGCCACTTGGTGCCAGCATGTGCAGCCTGTGCAAAAGAAAAAAAAAATCCCAGCAGGTTTTACATATCAATAGACGTACGGCCCCAAATGGCTGACTCACTGAAATCCACATGTAAATTGTCTGGTAGCTGTTGAGTGAAGAAAATTATGACAAATGAATACCTGTTTAATTTCTGCTTTGAAAAAAACCCATCACTTTTTGTTTTATATTTATATTTTATATATTTAACCCTAACCAAAAAACAAATCTGCTAAATTGAATTGCAACAAGTGTATATATTTATAGTTTACCCCTGAGGCCAAAACACCTTTGGATGAACCTTTCTAACAAGCAATACAGCACACGTCTTGGAAATTCTAAAAGCAGTCTTTGACCATCATCATTTGCATAATGCAAATGCAGAGAAACACAATAAAGGCCAACTTTTTAAAAGCCCCCACAAAAAGAATGCAATAAAAATACCAAACAATGCTAAGCAGTTAATCCAAATACCATAATCAATGCAAATTTGGTTTCCATTAGATACAGGCCTCAAGACACTGTGCTTAGCTGACGGCTACCTCGCTGCATGAGAGCTGGGCCAGCACAGTACTGCTCAGGCGAAGTTCTTTGTCTTCACTGGTGAGGGATGAGAGCCCACCCACTGCAATCAAATGTGAATCCTTCAGCTGCGTCTGCTCTCAGCCCCTCACTAAATCAACAGCCCATTTGCAGCAGTGTCTGTGTGTATGCATGTGCTTGAGCCGTGCATGTATACACAAATGAAATGACCATTAATGATCAAAAAACTGAGCCAGGAGGAACAATGACCTGGATCTGAGGCATCTGTCTAATGATCTAAATCTAAAAGACAAGATCCACTGTGAGTTGTGAAGACAAAGAAAACACCGAATTTCAACAGTGCCATGCAGAGGAAACTGCACGCTTACCAGAATTTCAGCATCTGTGTGTAAGAAAGACACAAAGCTAATTTTATCAACTTGACACACATGAGAGAGAGAGGTGTAAAAACCAGATATAGTCAAGTAAAGGGCGTGGCTAGTGTAGTGCACACTTGATAAGGCTAATTTGTGTATGATATTTTAGCCTACAACTTTAAGTCAACATTTTTAGACAACTGGATTCAGTGTCACTGGCCCATAAGACCAAACGTGCTGTTGTCACTCGATTTTCCACATGAAAGCAGCAGTGGATGTCAGCAGCCAAAGCAGGCTGAACTCCCAAGTGCCAGAAAAAAATATCATGCAAAACAAAGAGAGGAACTTCAGTCCATCTGTTTTTGTAAGGGAACTCAGCCATGCATGCAGGAAGCCTCGCTATTTGTACTATGGGATTAACAGTAAGGGCCTCAAATCTCCTACCGTCAGAGATGCCTTGCTCCCGAACACCCAGAACAGGACTGCCAATCAAGGTGGGGTACCCCATGACTAGAGGGGGGCCTCATCTACCATTTACTAAGTTATATTATGCTCAGTCATGGAGAAATTAAAAGCAGGAGGCGCAAGACTTCCCTTGGGTCTAGATGAAGTAACACATTTTTAAGCATAAGCTTCAGACAAAGACAAGAAGAAACTGTGCCGTTTTAAACATTTAGTCTTAAGAAGACAACGTTTTGAAAAACGCATCTCACAACAGCAGCTTTGGACTCAACACTGGTAAGATATGAAGACGCACATAACATCTACATGAATCACTGTATGCCAAAGCTTTTTTTATATCACATAACTTGGTTGGAGAAGAAAAACATTTTTCCACTAATTACATTCTTTTCATGACTCTCCACAAGCACACAGCCCAAAAACCACAAAATATAAATCTTAAGGCATACACTGTATTTGACTGTATACAAAACAAAACCATTTGAATTTTGGCATTATATATTTAGCTTCCAGAGGACATGAAAATATCATAAATATCTCTGTTCAGACTTTGTAATTCCATACTATTACTGGTATATTGTGTACACTGGATAGGTTTTCCATACGTTGTCTATGTCAGCGTTTGAGCTTCTTACTATCGGTTAAATATTAACCCTGAGAAAAATGGCAGAGAAACCCTGCTGCTATCAATTCCTTATCTCTCGGACAGAAACAGGCAAAAAAAGGCCTAGTTCCTTCCCTATATTAAAGTGTATGTAATTGTTTTAGTCCTGCGTTATAGCGTCTGGTGCAGATTTGCTGCTTGCGACTGTATGACATGATCTGACAAAGCAGCAGGAGGTGGACGTCTGAGGGGCTCCTGTAAACGGCTAAAACACAAAAGACTTTGCTGCTTATGCTATCCGGATGTCATCTTACAACGGTACAATGGGGCTGAAACACCAAGCAGAGAGGAGAGATGGTTTGGTATTCCACTCAGGGAGGGGAGAGGGATGTGGTGATGAAGGGGGTGGGAATAGGTTTAAATGAAAAAAAAAGAAAGGAAAAAAAGGCAGTGATGTGGCAGATACTGCCCCAACAAGCTAACCCTGATCGTGGACAACTGAATGAATCGGGATTACTGAAAGCCAAGAGCTGTCTCAACAGTCAATTCATGATGAAAAGAAATCCTGGGGAATTAACAGCCTGAAAATGTAAACTCACCTTGAATTGTGAAAGACAGAAGCACAAACATGACACATGGCATGCTTAAATCATCTGATAATTCTGTTTTGGGTTAAAAGACAAAGACCATATATACACACACTGGTATAAATGCCGGGTATCGTAATGATACTGGGCCTGATGAAGCATGCAACACCCCTCGCAACAACTCGCCACAGTCTTGGATACAATTGACTGGAGGCCATGCTTCACAGAACTACGAGCCGCACTGTGAGAGACTTAAAGGACTATAAAGGAATACACAACTCTAATTTTCAAACCTAAGACGCTGTTCAGACACTAAGAAGTGCAGTTTTATAGGGCGCTTTACTTTTCCTTCATCTTATGTATGTACATGCATTAGCTTATTAAAATTCAATGACATAAAATAAACATCCCTCATGTTGATTATGTAAAATGTACAGATAACCCTATATATTGCATTTTTGTTCCACTCACTGTATTAGCATCCACAGGCCAGAGACCATAAGGGCTTGTGTTAGCATTCACAATAGGCTTAGTCCTTTGTAATCTACCTGTGCTCAAATTCCAGCAGCTTACAGCTTGAGAGAATTTGTAAAGAGAGTAGGCCAATGATGAATACATACAAATAATAGCACAACTACCTACACAGTTTGTGCAGTCAACCCCACACAATAGGCTGAATGTAAAGCTCTTTCGAATGACACCGTCTAATAAGACTCTTTTTCAAGAGCAGCACGTTCACAAAAGAAAGCATCGTGTCCAACAGTGAGAGTGAATTCAGAGAATATGCAGGTCACTAGAGAATAACTCTAATTTAAGGTTTTAGCCAGGAATACAGCCTGGCAAATATTGGACAAAAAATAAGTTGTCCCTAGCCATTCGAAGCTGTACGTTTGCAGGGGCAGAGAGGGGTGAAGGATTAAGGGAATTCTGAAAAAGCTGCATAAAGTTGGTGGAAACCAACTTTTTTTCCATTTCCACTGTCATTTTTTTTCAAAAAGAACAGAGTTCAGACTACAACAATCACCATAGTAATGCAAACACAGGACTTATATTTGTTCCTAAAGCAGGCTGCCATTCAAGTACATGCTGAGGTCATTCTGACATTCATTTTCATGAATCCCCTAATGGTCTCCGCTCCAGATTCTCAGCTCTCCAGTGGCCACGGCAAATTAATGCGTGAGGGCTCACAGTGTCAGCACATGAGAAAGAAGCTGCTCCTGTCTAAAAGGCAGTGTGAGTTTCAGGGTTTGGTTACAGCAGAGGGAGACACAGGCATATGGAGCACAGAGAGGAGGTTGTTACAGCTAGTTTTGCTCTGGGGACACAAACAGAAGGAAGGAACTGTTGCCCGAAGCAGTCCATACTTCAGCCCAACAAGCCAGCATAGTCAGCAGTGAACCAATGAGCCATATATAAGCAACTAAATCTCAACTTTGCATACCTACTTTTAAACACTACAGTGGGCAGGGTCTTTGACAGACTGTAGCTGTTCCCAACACTTGCTGACCACTGCTAACTCATAGTATCCTAAAACACACCCGTCATTGTATGGAATTGAGCAGGTGGCATGCAGCAAACCTGCTCTTGCCCGTCAGTCAAGCGGCTTAGGAAGGAGAGGGGGTTCAACTACTACAAGGCTCTGCGAGTGAATGAGTCTGCTACAGTTCTGAAAGGCTGTTGCTCTGTCTGTTTCAGCACCGGTGGTTCATATAGCCTACACATCAGCAAAGTTCAGTGCATGTGTGTGTGGGGGAGGGGGGGGACAGAAACTTGCTCAAACAAGCACTGTTGTTAGTTAGCATATGTACCAAATTGCCTCAGGCAGCAGGCCAAAACAACAAGGACATTTTTGCTTTAAAAGAACTAGCTGCAGCCTCTTTGTGTTGACGTGTATTCACATATTGAAGCCACATGCAGTTATATACCTCACTCTACTGTGGCGGTATGAGGCAGGATGTAGTATGAAATGCATAATGTGTTGCATAAGGCAGATAGGTTATGTCTCAGAGTTAAAATAACTTTGAATACAGTGACTTATGAAAAACCTAAAAGATAAAACTACTTGGTAGTCACATTTGGTTTGTTTTGACCTGCTCAGTTTGAGACCCATATTTGACTAAAAGCTTTACTGCCATCCCATCAGCTGTTCTTAGGCCCTCCCTCTAGTGGTTTCCGGCTAGTAACAGACTACCCAATCATTAAGCTGGCTTTCACTGTGCTGGGACAAAAACAAAAATACCTGTTCATACTGTTCCTTTAAAACACTGTGTGGAATGGAAATATGTCATTCTGGTTTATTTTTAGAGTCTCCTAGTCAGCCCTGGACAAATAATTTACAGTTTAAGCATAAAAGAGGTGACAACAAGAGCAGAGTAGATGTTGTCTAAAAGTTCAAGCATTTCACAGTGAAAATCGACTGCAGACTCATGACACCTGCTGTGCCACTTCACAAACTCATATCCACTTCCAATACTCATAACACAACAAATTATAACCACTGTAAACTGATGTAACTTGACCTTCCACATGTTTCCCTGCAGGCACTTTCGTACAGTGAGAAACACAGATCAGGTGGCCATTTTGATGTTGAAATTAACCAGCAGACCAACAAGCCAGTTCAGCAGCGTCACAAGGTAACATTTCAAGTGGCTGATAAAATAACAACATTGCCAAAAACCCCAAGTAAGGTTACAAACCAAAGCACACAGGGCCTAGATTTATACACGAGCTTCAAAAGGGCTGATATCTTTACTAAAGCAGAACAAAAGACAGCAGCATTTTCAGGTGACGTTAGCCTTACGTTATGTAAACAAGCTCCTGTATCAGCGTGTAAACGGACAGTTTGACTTGACTCCCTTGACAAACAACAGGCTGGATAAAGAAACTCAACTAACATAATGTCTTTTTCTAATCAAATCAACCGCTGCCAAATCTATAGGTGTTGGAGCAAGATAAGAGACATTGTGTGAAACTGGGTTTTTTCGGGTGTTGCAGTACATTTTCAAATAAAGACTACAAGCTAGTCAGCTAACGTCAACGTCACAAAAATACTGAGTTGGAAAACGGCTGAAAGGACACGGGACCGATGTGATTAGCTAATAGAGCTGTCCCGATGAGCAAAGGAAGGCTCGCAGGACAGGAATAGCTAGCACTTGGCTTTGCTAGCAAAATGTTGTTTACACAAAAACACCAATCATTCACAATGAGAGCTCTGTATCTAAAGGTTAGCATTACACACAAGATACATCAACAAACACGGTTTCCTCGTATTATACAAACATTTAACTGGACACACTTGAATATGCAGCGACTGAGATACTGTTGTTTATGTTCAGAAAGGATACAGTTTCACCACATCGGTATCCATTCGCCTTTTACCCGGACTTGGAGACGACATTTTTGGCTATTTCCACCGCAGAACACCAGTGAGTAAACTGAACGCTAGCCCCCGAAACGCTAGACAACCTAGCTAACGGCACTACCCCAAATTTAACATTTGCTTTCGGAAATGTTCCCAACAAAACGTCTATACAGTTCAATGTCTCTCTGTCCTACTGACTGGCTGAGCTTACGTTAGACCTACACTGTTCAGAGGCTTCCAGCGTTCTGACCATGTTTCTGACAAGCTGGGATCCCTCCGCGTGCGCCGTCATACCTGCGCGACAAAACGTCATCATCAAAGGCCATCGGTGTAGTTCTTTTTTCTTTGTCTTTCAAGTTGATGTGACAACAAAGTGCCTTTCAAACTGAACTTGATGCGTGTGGATTGTGTTTGGAAAGCCTTGAAAACACTCAACGTTTATTTTCTGTAATGCAGTTTTGGATCTGGCTGGACGTTGAAACAGATGCTCGTTTGCTCCTTTGACAGTTATCAGGTTTTTTTATTTTTTAATTGACTGTCTCTCAGATGCAATATCACATTTAGTAAATATTATTGGGTAAACATCACATTCATACACGCAAATCAAAGAAATGTTAAGCCTCGCTCCATTTTAAATACAGCTGAACACGTACCTGTCTTAGATTAGTACAATAACTTCCATATGAAGTCATGACCAAGTCTCTGTATATTTAAATATCCTTGCACTGTACTTGATTTAAATTAGTCAACCAAACCAATTATAAGAACGGAGTTGCCAGATTAAAGCAACTGTCTGAATGGGAAACTACGATCTGATGACCTTAACCTGACATGGCTTGATCCGATCATGATCTGGAGTGTTGTGATTCTAATCTCATTTTTTGCCTCTTACAGACACTGTTCAATAGACGATACAATCAAACTGTGAGATTGTCATCCATTCCTGTCAGTAACTTTTCACAAGCAATTCTTAGTCCCATGACCATGACCTCCATCACAGTACAAAAGTGCCTTTTAATATTGCATTAGATGACAATTCTTAATATCAATCTCATAATACAGTGGTGGAAACTCTGGTACAAAAACAATATCAGAAACCAAATAAAGATCATGCACTTCATTCAAAATTTTATTTGACAAAGTAGTTTTTTGATTTACTGTTGAACGTATTTAAAATGCAGTGACACACATTGTTTAATTGTCACACCATCAGGCAATTGGTTAAAATGTGTGCAGACTACAAAATGGCTGCCCTTTTGAAGTTGATGTCTGTTACTCCTGCTTTGCGTCAGAGCAACAACAAATGGCGTGTAAGCCTCCAGATGAGCATTTTTATTTAAACCTTAAAAGAAAATTCTACCAAGAGAAAAGAGTGAGGACTGGATTAGCATTGAGATGTCACAGGGAGGCAAAAAGAAAACACAGGATATCTGATTCTAATTTAAAACAGGTTTTAAGCTCATGATACATTTCTGCCTGCCTGCAATAATCAGTATTTTCTTTTTCTTTTTTAATAAAAAGAATGTTCGTTACAAAGACACCTCATATCCACACCAAAACAGTACAAATACAAAAAGGACTTTCTCACAGTTTGTTTTTTTTGCTAATCTGAGGTTAATGTTTCACTCCCATAAATGACTCAATATACAATGAAGGTAAACATTACCAATCCAGTGTTGAGCCATTTCTTTTCTTATGATCAAGGACTCCATGTCTCATACACTCCACAGAAACACAGAACATCAGGATGTCACGACTGAGTCACTACTGAGGCAGACTTTAAGTAAGTGCCTGGCTTGTGGCCAGTATCTATACCGAGTCATGTACTATTACTTAATGACTATACATGCACACACAGAATGCAAGGCCATATAGACTGCAAGCTTTTCACAAAATTCAAGTGTTTCAAAGCCATACAGGCATTCTTCACTTACTTAACTGTTCACAGAGAAGATACTTACTCACTTGTTTAAAAGCACAATAAACTTTCTATCCCTCCAGAAACACCTCGACAGTAAACATGACATTATGGGATGACACACTGACATGATAGGACACTGCTGTCATTGATGCTTCCGTTTCTGTACTGCAAAAACACGTCGATCCATCTATTCATTGCCGAGATGGCGTTTCGTTGGAAGCAATCTGCTGAGACGGAGTGCAGGATCCTTGCCACTGACGGAATATAGCAAACACTCTTTTAGACTTTTCACGAGCGTCCTGCAAAGAAAGAGGAAAAAGATGAAATGGGACATTCCACGTTTGATCACTCTATTATGAAATATAACCACCAGAAATTTTGATTTGCCTGTGCTGGACTGCCTCCTGGTGGGCCAGAGTTCTTCTTCATGGGCATGAGGAGATCAAGTGCAGCCTTCCAGCCCTGCTGATGAAGTTCTGAGTCTCCATCATCAAATGGAATAACCCCTTCATCCACATTCTCCTGTCCCACAGAGATCCATGGACACCAGTCTCTGTGCTGAGTGAGAGGGTCAAATGTGTTTTTGGGAAGGAGCTCATCCTGAAATGAAAGGATCAAATAAGCGGTTTGTGATAGCACATGGCTGAAAATACTCTCTTCTAAATCTAGAATATGCTTTTATACAAAATGGCAGTGCTTGTTGCCATGTATTAGTGTTGTTAGTCCCTCTAAGGAAAGTCCTAATTCTGCAGTCCATAGTGGTGGAGCACTATGGAGAGCAACAGTTGGAGTTAAAGCTTAATCACAGCCCTCAATAACAAACGGCAAAACCTTTCATATTTGACTATTTCAATATCACCATCAGTTACAGATCAAAGTCTGCCATGACTTCAAAACTTCAAACAAAAATGTTGGTTCTTACAGGACCACCAATGGAGGAAAAGCACAGGCGTTTAGAGGGGTGTTGTAGATTGTCTCCCTGTCCTCTGCTGCGAGTTGCAGGTCTCTTTCCCTTGGACAAAGGACTTGGCAGCTCCTCACTGGGGCTTGGTGAGTCCCTGCTTCGAGCCCGCAGGGGCACAGGAGAGTTTCCTTCACCCTAATATACATTACAACATTGTTTGAATGATTTCTTACTTAAATGAGTATGTGATTACAAGCCCAGCTTAGCTGGTTGACCTTCATTTGCATTAAACGTACCTGGTCAGTGCGCATGGTGTCCTGGCTCCTAAGTTTCATGCGACATGGAGTTGTGGCAGGTGTGGGTGAGGCAGATGAGGAACGGTCTCCTTGGGCCTCGTTCGTTGCTGCTGCGGCAGTACCTGTTGCTTGAGGAGACTGGCCAAGAGTGCTTGCTAGGGCCTCTCCATCACCACCTGCTCCCTCCATCTGATGGAAGTTCCACAAACCCACCTTTCGCATACAACAGGAGCAGGTGAGGATGGGCAGGTTCATGGCATACAGAGCTGGGCTGGGAATAAAAATTAAAAAATCCTTGGTTAAGACATCATCAGGTGGGGGAGTGGGGGCAGTTTTAAGAACACACTCACATATTCTTTAATTATACATTAGTCATAGACATCATTGTGTTGGAGCTCCTGTGAGTATCTTTACAGCAAAAATCAGTGTTTTATGGAAGGAAGTTTTTTTTGTCTTACCTTGCTGCCCAGCCACAGAGAGAAACGATGCATGCAGCCACCTGGACAGCCAGAGGTTCAGAGCATGGAGTTCCTCCCTTTCTTTTTTGTTCTTCCTCAACAAGCTGTAGTATAACACTGATAACGTCCTCAGTCAAAGACTACAAAAAAAGAGTGGAGAACACCTGTAAATAACTCAAAATCCTGTTACACTCATATTATTTCTGCAATAATCAGATCATCCTCTCTATAATCCCTATCCTCTATAAAGATAACCTTTTCCTGTAATATGAATAATGTTGAGTGTTTTGGAGGGTGTTTTTTTGTCACAATGTTAAGACTTCTCATAACTCACCATAGATTTCAGCTGCTCTGGCTTCATGGCTGGCAGCTGCTGTGCAAGGACACAGGCACCGTGGAAGCGTTCCAAGAAGGCTGCTAGGAGTGTTGATGGTTCACAGGCTGGAACGAGCCAGAGTCGCTCTAAAATAAAATCAACATTCACATTGGATGTGGACCTCGGGCTTAATTCAAATGAAATGAAATGACCATGTACACAGTGCTTGCAAAAAAAAGAAAAAAAGATCTTACCTGGACATGGAAAATCGGGCCAAGGACAGAACTTTTCATGCTGCGTCTGAAGCTGCCTTGATATCTCTGCAATGCGGGATTCATCTATTTAAAAGAAGAGAGTTTCTTAATACGTTACTCTAGCATAACCTTTCCAAAATAAAGTGTGCCCTTGTTATGTTATTGACATTCTCTGCCTTCTCTTAAAAATATGCTTACATTTTTCAATGTCAAGAGTTGGTTGTAGTGAAGTGCATAGAAAAGCCTGGCAGCTGGAGCACTTGAGCATATCGCAGCCAACGTTGACCCAGCCATATCTGGCGCACATCAGTGGGGACAATATGCGGGGTTTGCCTGTCCATTTCAAGCAGTGCTCCGCTAAGGAAAACTTTCACTCAGCCTCAAAACAAGTACTGTCACACTCATTATCACTCAAATTAAAATAGATAATTATGCATGTCCAAGGTGGATACTTTAAGTTGCATGATAAATCAAAAGCATATCAAAAAGACAGATTAAGAAGTGCTTTCATTATAAGTGATCGCATGCCTTAGACTGGGTCACAAGTTTAAAAAGGATATTGAATAGGATTCCACTCTTGAAAAAAATGCTTCTTTGTTCGTTGCGTCGCAAGGTGTGAGAGTGTTGTTCTTTGCTTCCAGAACTTTCAAATCTCCATGTTCACTGAAGACAGAGAGAGAGCGAGAGAGATGTTTTATTGTCATTCAAAATGATACATGTCAAGAACACATCTGCACAAATGAATGAAGAATGTATATATAATTTATAAAGTTTTTATTTGCTTCATGTAATATATTACATATTTTTAAAATGCTTTTGTGCAGACTCTAAAATTCTACTATGAGCTAGACTTTTTCCCCCCAGACTTCTTCAAGAGTCTAACACAAAATTACAGACTTTTCAAGGTCTGGAAAACAGCGTTTACAATACAATATCCATCCAACATAAATATAATGTACTCTACATTGTACATCTTGTTTCTTTAAATACATATGGACTGATGGACAGAAAGGCTTGGTGCAGGCAGGACAAAGTCTAGTTGGGCTGGTAAACAGTGAATGGGCTGTAAACTTCACTTCACTGAACCTTGTGAAGAGAAAACATGGAGCAAAGTTCAAATCCTCCCTTTTGTTTAACACCAACTGCCTGTTATACCGATGCAGAATAAAATCAAACATGCATTTGACCTGACAGGAAATTTAAACCAACACACAAGAGTTAAGTTTTAAGGTCCCCACCCCCTTTATCTGCTACCCTGCACAAACGCGATTAGACAACGACTGCAACAGAGCAAAACATTGTTGAGCAAAATTAATTAACGCAATACATTGTCGCCATACGTGAACTCCTAATTCTGACCAACATTCTCTTTTAAAAAACCCAAAAAACTTGTTTCTGCACAAATCGCGTGGATTGAAGGCGGCTAAAGTTGCAGCGCTGCCAGGCTACAGTGGCTAACCACACTAGCTAACGTGAAGCTATACTTTAAATCAGTCCCTTGTGCGTTTGTTCAGAAATTGCACCTGTTGGATCCGCCGTCTGTCGATGACACCCCTTCACGGAGGATTTCGCGGACTTTCTCCGGAGATACCACAGAAGATCTTTGAAGATTAGAGCTGCCCAGGCGATCCCCGCTGCTGCTGCTGAGCGTCGCCATGTTCGGTTCTGGTGTCCCCAGAAAATAGACCCAGCAAACAAACGTTCCGCTTTGTAAGAGGAGGGGTGAGGGTCCCCTGCCCTCTTCTCATCCAGCCTCAGTTTTACATGTGTTAAAATTGATAAATGCTCTCAGAAAACATTTATATGTATTTAAAACATTGTAGATGATAATCACCACTATAACCAACCAGGATCAAAGCATCTAACACAACCCATCATTGATCCTGATTTGGGATTTGAGTATAGCCACTAAAATGTAAGGAATTTATATAATTGAAAAATAAATTTATATTTGATTATGAAAATGTTATCTATGTTGTGCCTTTTTCAAGTTTTGTTTTATTTGATTTAAATCAGGACAAAAATTTAATACTCTTTCTTTCAAACTGCCTCACTTGACAAAGTGACTTATTTTATAAACACATTTTAGTAGTCTATTTTTTGATATTCAGTATGATTGGATACAATATTTAGTTTAAAGTGACTTTTATTTTATCAAGAGTGTCTGCATATGAAGTTGAGTTACTGTTCTGCTTATTACTGTATTACTTAAGTAAAAGTATCAAAAGTAATTTTCTGATATAAAATGTACTTAGATTTTAGAAGTAAAGGTATAAAAAAAGTGAGTGCTCAGTGATGAGTAGTCTTTCAACTGGAAGGTTGTGGGTTCAGTTCCTAGGCCCTGCTAGTCTATATTGTGAATGGCAAAACTGTAGTGTAAAGCAACTCAAGACTAAAAAAGCTCTATACAAATACAGACCATTACCAACTCTTCTTCCTCTTATTTTATTTGGTAGTAACGAGTAACAATTCGAGGAATTGTGGTGGTGTAAAATATACAATTTATTTAGCTAAATGCAGTGGAGTAAAGGTAAAAGTTGCTAGAAATATAAATAACAAAGTGAAGTACAGATATGGGAATTTTGTACTCAAGTACATTACAATACTGGGTTTAGTTACACTTACAATAAATATTAATTCATGTCAAACTGTGATAAATGACTTCAAACTGCAGAGGGCATTAGTCATTTATAAATACTGAGTACATTTTACACTTGTTTGGGTTGGGGTTTTTTGATGGGAAGGATTATTAATTTCAATTTCAGAATCTTTCTAAGGACTAGGTATGTAGTGTGTTGTGTTTACTGTATTTAGTGTAAAGTACATGTTAAACAATATTTTTTTTTACTGTTTGCTTTTATACTTTAGTAGCTTCCGGAACATGTTGTTTCTTTCTTCTTTTTTCAGAGCAAAGTTCAGTTCAGTTCAGTTCAATCCAATTCAATTCAATTCAATTCAAATAACTATTTTTCCATAAGGAACTTAATTTGTGAGAATACACAGTGTATCTGTACTTTTGCAATACATCATTTCCAACCAAAACAATCAAATTTTAGTCAAATTATTCCAACATGAGGTTTTTCATTTAAATGTAATTTCCATCTCACTGTATTGTATTTTTGAGGGCCCTTGGCAGATACAAATAACATAGAGAATCTCTGCTGTACAACTCTAGAAATTATAAGACTACAGTCTAGACTTGGTTCGTAGTTGTTTTGGAGACAGACCATGAGACAGACACGCGCGGCCCCGCCCATCACTGATGACGCACCGTCCCCAAGTAGCCCTCTGATTGGCTGATGGTCTGACGGCCGGAGGCTAAAATGTGTGGCATCAAAGGGACAAAAATGTGAAATGACTTAAAAGGTTTTACCAGCACTTTAGTAGATGTGGCTTTTAATTTTGATGTGACCTTCTCCAGGACTGGATAAACGATGTCGGACGCCGAAGGTGCTCGCAGTCCTGACCAGCTGAACAAATTCGAGAGACTGACAGGCAGGCCGCCGCACGGCGAGACGCTAGCAGGTTCGTTGACGGCACTGTTAGCAGAACATGCTAACCTCAGATTTGAATCTATGCCAGTTTAAATTTGACCATTTTGTCACGAAGCGCTTGACTACTTGCTATTACTAGTACCGCTGCCGCTTCATGTTTATTTGCTGCACGTAAAGAGAGTAAACGCTGCCTTAACTGTCGACATTGCTAGCCATGGCATTCGAGCTAGCAACATCAATCATGGTGCTTGTTTATTTATATTTTTTTATAGCTTTTTAAAAATCCCAGCTAAGCTAGAATCATTTCTGTCGTTATACAGTGAGTGAAATATTGTCTCGAAACTGTTGTCTTTTCAACTCTTTCACTTTGATGGCTTACAATGAATGCGTTTAGGTATCAGCTCCTACACTTTAGTTTCTCTTCACAGCAAACTACAATAATAATAATCATAAACGTAGTAAATAAACAAGTAAATGTACTGTGAGGACACTTACAGACCCCTAACCTTTACCATGTCCCCTAAATACCTAATCTTATTTCTGTCCTCAACGTGTTTGGAACAGTTTTATTATGAATTATTATTGTATATGTATAGTACTGTAGCTCCTCCTCTGCATTACTTGTTTCAGTGGCTCCTCCTTTAAAACTTTTAATTACCTTATTACCTCACGATACATGGTCCACGATTCAATGATTCTGTGATAATCACTGTATATTGCAAGACAATCATGTAGCGATACATCATGATATCTGTCTAACTGAAGAAAACCAAACGTCTGTGAGAAGTTAAAAGTGCAGGATTTCTCTATTTATTCACAACGTGAAGAACAAAGTGCATAAAGTCTATGCATTGAACGTGGATGGGGCATCTCTTTACGTAGCTTTCTCCACCATTGTCCCACTGTAAACTCTTTCTTCTTCAGCCAAGTAATTTCTGCCTAAGTTTCCCTCATTCATCCGAGTAGTGCTGCCACAAAGACACGTCAAGTAGCAACACCCGGTGTGTGAAACTGGCAGGGATGACGATATATTCCCAAATTGATATTTTGACCCATTCCTATTTTAGGGTGCTCCATTTTAACCCTCACATAACCCTAAAAACAAGTCTCACCCCTCTAAAAGCCCTTTGTCCTGAGAGCATGTCCTCACAAATAAAGTTTTTTTTAAACTAAAATCTCCCACAAGGAGAGTAAGAGCTGATCATTGATAAGTATTCTGTGCAGAACACAGAACTCAACCAAGTTCTTTCTGTGACGTTTCCCTGCTTTTGGTCACATCATGCCAGGACAGGCATCTTGTTGAATAAGAAAATAAGAGTATACTCTTATTTTCTTGGCTGTCCTGAACAGTATTATTATTGTTATCATTATCCTTTAAGGAGCTTTTTGGATTAACAAACAATTAATTTGGACATTAAGTAAGACCTGTATGGTAAATTGAATCGGATTATTTTGTTTTGACCTACTTGTATTTTAGGAAAGTCAGGAAAGCTTTTATTGTTGGTTTACTTGTAGATGTCTGCACATGTTTCTCTTTTTGTCTCCTATGAAAATTTGGATCCTCCATCTCCAGGTTATCGCACTCCTCCTGCCCGCAGTGGGCATCGTTGTGTTGCAGACAACACAAACCTGTACGTTTTTGGAGGCTACAACCCCGACTACGATGAGTCGGGAGGCTCAGACAATGAAGATTATCCACTGTTCAGGGAGCTGTGGAGGTACCACTTTGTCACAGGTTGTTGGCAGCAGATTCGAACAGAAGGCTACATGCCTACAGAGCTGGCATCCATGTCAGGTGAAACATTTTATATCCTATTTTTTACAATAATGTAGCTATAGTAAAATGTATTAGATTCCTGATATCTGTTGAAATTGTATGGAAAATAATTATGTTTATATTCTTTATTCAGCTGTTTTGCACGGAAACAACCTCCTGGTGTTTGGAGGCACTGGGATCCCCTTTGGTGAAAATAACGGCAACGATGTTCACGTTTGTAATGTGAAGTACAAGCGATGGTCTCTGCTCAACTGCCGTGGGAAGAAGCCTAACAGAATCTATGGACAGGTAGCTACAGAAATGTAGTTTGTATTCCATGTTTCCGCCTTCTTAAAAAAACAGGTTTTTTTTTATCCAATTATTGAAAGATCTAACATTTTAACTGTGATTACTGAGCTACCATATATTAGACTTTATTATCTTTTCTCCTCCAGGCAATGGTCATTATTAATGGCTTCCTGTATGTGTTTGGAGGAACGACGGGCTACATCTACAGCACAGACCTGCACAGGCTGGACCTGACCACCAGGGAGTGGATCCACCTCAAGCCCAACAATCCTCCTGACGATCTCCCTGAGGAGCGGTAAGCTGTAATGCTCACGTCCGAGCTCGTCACCGTTTTCATCGTTGTAGGAACCCTATCACATGGCTCATTGTTATGCATGTCACAGCTACAGGCATGAAATAGCACATGATGGACAAAGGATCTACATTCTTGGAGGAGGGACTTCCTGGACATCTTATCCTCTGGACAAGGTACTGGGCTTTACACCATGATGTCACCCCAAATTTAAAATGTTACATGGGCAAAACTCTAAACAAATTAGTTTTTTTTTTGCAGACAATTTTACAACAATTAAAAAAATTCACATCTTTATGAAAGGTCACCAAAGCCATGGTAAATACACTCTCTATTAACAGGTGCATGCTTACAATCTAGAGACCAACTCCTGGGAGGAGATCACTACAAAACCTCATGACAAAATAGGTGTGTAACCGTTTCGTCATTACCTGATATTGTTATGTTCTCAGTCAAACGATTCTAAAATGTTTGTTTTTACAGGGTATCCTGCTCCTAGGAGATGCCATAGCTGCGTGCAAATACGAAATGGTGAGGTGTTAATTATTTGAAGGTTACTGTCAGCTACTCAGTCTGAACAATATCAGATTGTTTATTTTTGTCTGTTGCAGATGTATTTATCTGTGGAGGCTACAACGGGGAGTTGATATTAGCTGATCTGTGGAAGCTCAACCTGCAGACTTTCCAGTGGGGTAAATTACCAGCAGTGATGCCCGAGCCGGCCTATTTTCACTGTGCTGCTGTCACTCCAGTAAGTGTAATGCTACCTTTTACTAACTGTTGTCTGTGTCTCAGCCTCTATTTCATATAAAATGTGCATCTTTCTGTCTTCCCTTCACTCTGTCTTTAGGCTGGCTGCATGTACATCCATGGCGGTGTTGTAAACATTCACGAGAACAAGAGGACTGGCTCTCTATTTAAGATCTGGCTGGCAGTGCCCAGCCTACTGGAGCTATGCTGGGAGAAGCTCATCAAGGCTTTCCCCCATCTGTCTTCACTTCCCACCATCCAGCTGCTCAACCTGGGCCTAACGCAGGAACTCATTGAACGCTTGAAATGAGTGGCACAGTGGAGGATGGACAGAGGAATGGCTGATTTGGGCTGGACTTAAGGGGATGAGGTCTGAAAGAGCACAGAAGTTGATTCACGACAAAATTCTTGGGGAAATGCCCTCTCACTCCCCTGCCTAACATAGCCCTGCCTTAAAACCAAAAACAGTGGGGTGCCTTTTTTGTTTTTGTTCATTGTTTTTTGCAGTTCCAGTGACAATGAGGATACAAACATGGAATGTTTGGTTCCTGACATGATGCCTTTGTGTCAAGTATGAAATCCTGCTTCTCATCAGCCAAATTGACCACTGGAGGTACTTTATTTTGCTCCATGTTTTCACAGACTGCCCTCTCCCAATTTATTTTTAACCCACTTTCTCTCTAACTTTTAGGAAATCAATGCAAAGGAAGAATGCATGTATATTTATTTGAAAGACTAGATCTGTTTTGGGGATATTCTCATCACCTGAAACTGCTGTTTGCACACACTGTCTTTACTTTTTTAATAGAGGGGACAAATGGTTTTAAAAGTGGCACAGAGGGTTTGAAGAAGGCTCATGCCAGTATTTTTGCAAGTTTTAGTCAATTTAATACAAATGTCATAACTTTAATTGCTGTTGACATGCTGTAGTTTGTTTTTTTTAGTTGGAAGTGTTTCAGTTTTCTCTTTAAGGTATTCAAATTAAACCCATTACTTTGACTGTTTAGCTTATACTTGCAAAATGTTGACAAATAAAAATTAGACATAACCTTCACTGTCGGGGATATTGAATCTGAAACCTTCAGTCTTTCCTTGTTTTTATATGAATGTGTTTAAACGTGTTTGCCTTGTGGTAAGGAAAACACACTGGAGTTGGTCGTAAGCACTATTATTTGTGGGAAATTGACTATAATCTGAAGAAAGGGTTGAATGTTGGTTGTCTGAGCCCTGGTGTTTTCATTTTACATTGTTACAGTATAGACTAATCTGGGAAAAAAAAGCTAAATGGAAGGTGGGTATGTAATGAAATCTTTCATCATGTTTGCTTGCAGCTCTCATTTGTAAAGTAAATCATGCAACCCATCACTGTGAATTTGGTGCTCTTAAAATAAAAAAAATATTTAAATGCTTTTATTCAAATAAAGACTTGCTGTAACTGTTAAGTTTACTCCCTTTCTTGTCGTTTGTCACAGGGAGTCACTTTAGTAGCAGACTTGTTAAAACATCTGTGTGTACTGTACTCTAGTGCCTTTCAAACCTGATGAAGTTGAAATGTTACTATGATTAGCAGTATTAAGAGCTTTTCATGTTTAGACAAATGGGTTCTATTTTGGAACATTTTCTGAATGATTTAAAAGTGAACATTTTAACGACTAAAAATAAAAAAAATACACCATATTCAGTAAATATGCTGGTAGTTAAAATTATGACTTGTCAGGGAGATATAATTCTCTTCCTGTCAACATTGAGGCAGCACAAAGTCTTCTGAGTATTAATCCTACAAGAACATCTGTACCATTTTAAAGGTTATATTTAAGTGAATTCACCGTTGCCAAATAATACTGCACCTTGAACAAAGTATGATTATAAATGATGGAGAGGGATGTTACTGCACTCCCTCAAATGCATGGATTTGCCTGCTTTCTTCACCCTACCTTTATGTTCTAAAAACAAAATGTGTGCTCCATAATGCTCTTTTTATAATATCATCATCATCATCATAACTTTACTTTGAGACATAGTTCTAAGATGATAGTTGTACAGTAGACTTGAATGTGAATGTCATGTTGGAGTTGTCAATAAAAGTGTTCCGTAAATAGCTCTGCTCCATTTTCTTTGCCTAACTAGTCAACGTCACGATCCACGATACAACCCTTTGTTTTTAAAACTTGTACTGCATGCACCTGTTGCTACGTCTATTGTGAATTGAGACACACACTAGATAATGGCTACAATATACACAAATGCCTGGTATATGCAATGTGTCCAAATGCCAGTTAAAATAAATAAAATACTAAAACCTCAGATGCATTTTTTTTTCTTTTTTACAAACTGCATTTATTATATTCAGTACAAACCACAAAGTACACAAAAAATAACCCTAACCAGCACATTTCATTTTCTTTTTTTTTAACTTTAAACAGCACACAAATATTACATAAAGCAGATTTTTCTTGAACAAAAGAGATCAACAAGATTGTGGAGAAGGAGCAAAGAAGTAAAGTGCCAAAAGGATGAGGTAAATCACCACAAGAGCAGTGCCTGGAGACAGAACAGTCCATTACAATCCACATTTCTATACATACATGCACATTTATTTTTGATGTTTTTCAAGTGATGAAATCAGTTTTGCTCGACTTACCCTGAAAGTAGTCACATTTTCCATCCATGAAGATGTAATTGACCAGGATGACACTGAAGATGCTGGACCACAGATGGATATCACTGAACACGAGCACAAATCCAACATCCTAGAAAGTATTACATATCAAAGTCAGCATCACCATGGATGCACAGGGGAAATATCAAAGCTGTAAAAATAAAATAAAATAAAATAAAATAAGCATTTAAACTCACATAGAATGCATTGAAGAGGATAAGCAGTGGGATCTGAATCATGCAGACCTGGACAGCAATGCAACTGCCCACCTCAAGGCTGCGGGACCAAACAAAAAACACACACAAACTTTGCTGTATTTCCCCACTAAAGTAAGAAAGATAAATAAATTCATTTGGTTTCTCTTACTGCCACAGTACAGCAGAGAACAGTCAGTCATACCTCAGGCTGATGTTGTTCTGCAGAGCAAACTGGATCCCAGTAACAATCTCAGGAATTTCTGGCACCATGGCCAACACTGTGACACCAATGAAGCACTGAAAAAACCAACCAAACACCACAATACAAAGACAGACAAGTAAAGAGAAGGTTAAATCAATTATAAAACATAAAACAAGCATTACCTTAGCAGTTTTAAAATATTCTAGCTGCAGTGTGTATTCTTCTTCCTCAACAAATGACAAATCAGTATTATCAGCAGTGCAGGAGCGGGTCGGTGCAAGGAGCATTTATCCAGTTAGTCATCTGAATACGCAGGTTTTGGGGTTTTTTTTGGAGCAGAAGAATTAACTTCCGAGACCTTTCTGAGGTCTCACGTTGCCTCTGTGTGTTTTTAATATAAAACAAGTCACTTACAGTGCCAATCATACTGGAGGGTTTCCATCCTCCAACCTAAATGTCTCTTTTTTGTCTTTCATACCTGTGAGACGGACGAATGGGTCAGAATGGGTCCGATGTTCTCTGTGCTGAGGTCAGCACAACAGGCCATCAGCACCGTGGCAACGATCAACACCGCGAGAGCCCTCCATCGTGACCAGAGGACGACATGGTGACCTCCTGGTGACGTTAAAAAAAACACACACTTCTAAGACTCGCGAGCAGGTGAGTTTAACATTTATGACTTACCTTGATGTTGACGTTTAAGTTTCGAAACACATCCATTCACGATCAGAGCCGAGACTTTCCTCCTGTAACTTTACCCTCTTTCACTCTCTCATGCTTCAGAGCGTAGACATGCACAACAGGCACAAGAGGAACATCTTTCCTTTTTGCAACTCCCCATGCATGCGAGCGGGTTAATGAGGCAGGCAGCAGGCAGTTAGGACCGCTACGATAAACAGGACATGCACACACCACACACACACACACACCACACACACACACCTTCTGCGACCTCGCTGGTGGTTAAAATGCTGTCATTTATACACGCGTTGACAGCATACGGATGACCAGCAGTAACCGGGGGGCAGGTGAGGACGTCCTCTCGTGTGTACTGACCATGTGCATGGCCCCCGTGGCCGTCACTGATGTGGACATCATAGATGTGGGAGTGGGTCTTCAGTGTGAAGATGAGGCCTATCAGGTAAGCAGCAGGCAGTAGCACAGAAATGGTGTACACCAAAGGCCTGAAAAACATGGGTTTCATCCCCCACCATTAATAGTAGACAAACACACAGCAGAATCTATTCGAATTCATTCGTTCTTACTCTATATGTAAGAGAATGGTGTGTGCGTCAGTTCCAATCTGAGAATAAAGAAAGACAATGAAAAGTTTAAAAGTTATTTAAAGTAAAGTTTTTAAATATTTTTGTATGCAAACACAAGCACACAAAGCACAACGAAGAACAGGTACAAGTTACCGTGTCATAGTGACAGTCCTTGCAGACTAAGGGTACGCTGACATTGCTCGGGATGCTGGTGCAGCTCTCACACACCAGATTACCGAACGTCTTCGAGAAAAGGGTGGGAGCAAAAACACCTGTGGACACAACGTGTGCAGCACGTGGGTCACATGTTGAATTTGATGAAATCTTGGATTGTGCTCGTGGCTGTAGACAGACAGACAGACAGACAGACAGACAGACAGACAGACAGACAGACAGACACACCTCCGATGGATATGAAAAGCAAAGCCGAGCTCACTCCAGCCGAGCGACTGTTAAACCGCTGCTCCCTGTGCTTGATTCCACCGATGATCATGCAGATGCCCTGTGCAGGTGACACACAACACACATGGATGCAAGAACACACCCAACCACATCAGACCTGAATCTCATGGATGCAAAAATCAAGAAGGTAAAGCGTCATCTGCCCCACGATCCTTCCTGTTAGGCACTCAACTCACAGGTATGAACAGAATACATCCAAGCAGGGTTCCAGTGAGAGCCGCTTTAACGATCTCTTCGTAACACTTGTTCGAGGTCTGGTATCCCTGGAGCAGTGCTGTAATGTAGAACGTCATCTCAGTGAAGGAGCCAAAAGTCGCATTCACCACGGCTCCCACTGCAAAGTTACTCTGTGCAGAAATGCTGTGGACGCACGCATGCAAAAGGATAAAAACAACAATGCATGACAACGCAGAAGGCAATCAAACATTAAAGAAATGAGCCAGTTCTAAAACACGTACCTGGCGATTCCCATCCCGATATAGTAAGACAGAGGAATGATGGAGGTGATGGCTGTCGCAAACTTTGTCTCCGCACTGAAGTAATAGTGGTCATGGTCAGTATAGCCAATAATCAAAGTGATCAATACCAGGGGAAGCAGGTCTGTAGGGAACACGGACTTAAGGAGAATAAAGAGACGGCATTATAAACACCAGTACTGATGAAGTAGTGTTGATTATTTACAAAATGTAGCGCACAGTGTTCTCCAATTAAAAGATAGTGTGATAAAAGTCAGAAATGAGAAAGAGTTTGAGTTCTTGTCGTTTATGGGTTATTATGGGTTATCATGGGTTATCATGGGTTATCCGGGCCTCCTCCTTGACCCCTGCACTCGACCATTACAGTATATGAAGTCTGTGAAGGTCCAACCACCTTGAAGAAGGATACTGAGAGCAAAGATGTTGATTCCATGTACAGTGTATTTGCAGTAATACACATTACACGCCTGGTAGCAGCACAAGGTGACTCTGTACTCGAATTCAGTCGTCTGGAAGACGGAAGATAAGACATTCAACATGGAGATGGTGAGGGATATGACACACGTTTATAATTGAACACACATTATTTACACAATGCAAAAGCAAGTGTGTCCAGTAGAAGAACACTGCTCGCATCCATCTCTTTACTGCCCACCCCGCGCCCTGTACCTTTGACAGCTTACGGATGGTGACGTCCTCTGGTGCCATGAGGAGGACGGTGGTCAGCGTGCGAGCGTTCATCTTAGCAACTGGGATGGTGAAGATCAGCATCCAGGAGATCACGCAGGCAAGCGAGTGGACCACAGCCAGCACAGGGTAACCCAGCAACAACCAAACATACGTGCTGACGCGACACTGCAGGAGGCGGACGGAGAATGATTTGAATGAACTCAAAATGTGTCGTGATAATGTTTATTCTGCCTTGCGTACCCAGTGCTTTGACGTGGTTTTAGTCGGTGGTTGTGGGACGGGAATGTCCAAAGAGACCGGGGAAGACACGAGAAGGGGCTTTGTATCCTTGTCACTGGTGAGGTCCCTGCTGTCCTCGGTGTCCCCCTCTTTAATTATGACCTCACACTTTGGCAGAATCACAGTGGATCTCTTCACTTTACCACCGGCCTGAAAAAGGACATAAAAGCATATTGGGAGATTTAAGGGCTGAAGCGTATAAAGCTTATGAAGTATTGTGCATCATCAGAACTCCAACTATCACCTTCTCTATTGCCTTCTCAAAGGGCCAGAGAAAGTAACAGGCCATCTTCCAACAAAGTTTGCCTGGAAACAGGAAAGATGTTTCACTTCATGTCAACGTGCTGAGGGAGTGTGAGCGACACAGTCATTCACAGAGCAACACACGTACCATAAGGAGCGCAGACGACTGTTAGAAACATGACAACACAGAGGAGGAAGTAGAACAAAGATATCCACCATCCAAATAAAAACACATAAATGATGTTTCCAAAGGTAACCACCGAGCCTAAAAGAGAGGAGACATAACATTCAGGTTACTGCTTCACATTTCACTTTACAACAACCACCATATTTTGTTTTTATAAAATAAAGACCTTTTAGAGGCTTGGCAACACTTAAATCAGTGTACAGCTCTTTTGAGGATCTTTCTTCAACGGGCTTCTCTGTGACGCTGCCTTTCCACTTCCTGAAGCCAAACTACAAAAAAAACAACAACAATAAAACATTCAATAAATATGCTGCGCTGATAGAATGGTCTCATAAAGTTTTACTATGAGAACTTCAGATTTAGGAGGAATCCATCAACACAAATACACAAGGGTACAACAGTTAAAATTGTGTTTGTATCCTTTGTTGTTTTGTTACCTTAGAATGTGTCCTTTATAGTCCTTCTGCATGTGTTTTGGGTCATTGCAGTGCCACTTGTCCCTTTTGTCATCTTTTGTAGGCATTTAATTTGGGAGTATCAAGCGTATAGGTATGATGTTGCAATATGCAACTTCACCTCTAGATGTCACTAAATCATACACTCAAATGCTTGAATGTAACTTCATTTAAAAAGGGTGAAAACTGTCTTTCACCTTTTAGGATTAACTCATGTCCAAAATAAAAACAACCCCAGGGAGGACTTGTCAAACATCCTGCGACAATAGTCTTTTTTTTTTAATTCTAGAGTAAATGGACCCATTGGTGGCTCACCTTGTAGTTGTTGGCCTCCCTGTGAGCCTCCACTTCATTCTCAGCTCTGATGGTGGTCTTTGTCGTGGCCTCATGCCAACCTTCCTCTGCGTACTGGGAGGGAGGAGTGGAGCGGGCCGAGGTGCCGTGTCCTGTTACGCAAATCACAACCGTCAGTTAAGGCCAAAAAACAGCAGCAGATGATGATTTCCTTTATCTCCGTCTATATTTGAACACCTCCATCAGTCTACAAGGGAATATCATTGTTAAAAAAAGACTAAAAGGAGTAAATATGTGGAATTGTAAAGAAGATATAAAGTTTAAACTGAGGATAAAGCAGTAGACAGCGAGTGAGTGATCCTTAAAAAACATTTTAGACAATTGTAAAAAAAAAAAAAAAATGACATGATTTGGTTCACGTTGATTTGACTGAGTTTTTAAGTTTTAGAAAGAAGGAAAAAAAGGAGAAAGGATCAGAAAAAGTTGTTGACTTGATCTTCGACTTTCATACATTCAATTGTTATCATTTAAAAGACATGTTACTGTCATTTCTGTTTCGTTCGTCTTAGAAACTAAAACAAAAATATGAGATCTGATTCAGTTTAAAACAGAGCAGATAATATTCAAAAACAAAAAATAACTTACTTCCAAATTCAATAAAAAGACGTTGTTTTCAGAGAGACAGGCGGGGCTAAATGTAAAAATGCAGCGTGCCAGGACAACTTTAAAAAGTATGTGTGTTATGTGTGAGTTTATAAGAATATACTAAAATACTCATTTTAAATAAATAGAAGGATGAAGAACAGCCGTTCTTAAAGCCAGACATATTCTTGTGTTGTACTTGTATAAACTTGTATAAAATACAAAGTAAATATTTAGTAGAAGTAGTAGTCTATAAATTGAGTTTGAAGTTTATACTTCAGCCTACTCCTTTTCAAACATGTGACCAGAATGAAATGGAAATGTGTTTGAAACAAAACAATTTATTCATGAAGTACCACCAGTTCATTGTGTAAGAAGGGTTTCTATGGCAACGATGCTCCTTTCTGGCTTCAGCTACTGTGTCATTTTACCTCTGTGCACAGCGAGGAAGCCTTTGGGCGAGTAGTGGCAGAAGTGCGGCACGGCAGCGTCCGGGGAAGGCGTCGCCACCGTTCCCAGCTCTGGATGATGGGGGCCCACACAGAGTCTGTCCGTGTGGGGCTGTCGCTGTGGAAACCGCCGATGCTGTTCAGGATCAACATAGTTCTCTGAATAAGGACAGAGCATGGAAAAAAAAAAGATTAAAGCATATAAACCCCACAGTTTTCAGCAGTGTAACAGAAAGTGAACACAGAGGTGATGCGTTCAAGGTGTGCAGGACAACTCGCATCCAAGGGAGACGGCCAGAGGCTCTGCCGTGGGAAATGTGTGTGACTAACAAAAACCTCCTGAGAGTCATGCAGAGTGTCCTCTGTCCCATCAACTGCTGCCAGCCAAGACTGATCCTGTTAGCCATGCATTGCTGTGACACACATGGAAATAAGCACATTTTTGTGCTATGATTTATAAATAAAAATAGGAGGCACTGAGACTGCAGCCGCTAATGTTGGTCATGAGAAATCTAGGGTAGATTTTGGAAGTCAACTCTAAAGAAGAGTGGAGTCTACACGTGTGAAGGATGTGAAGACACCAAATACACACACTCACATTAAAAGAAGACAATTTACAGTAGGTTAAACACTCAAACTACCAGAAATGATGTATTATTTGCATATCATTTCAATAAGTTACTGAAAATAGATATGTAATGTCAATATAGGTGATAGTAAACAACTGTGAATTCTAGTGAGAAAATGTAATAATTGACCGACAAAAATGGGTGTAGCTGTTGCTGCAAACACAACTTCAAAATACATTAAACAAATGATTGTTTTCAAACAAAAAACCTTTTTAATTTGCAATCTTATTCTATCTACACCAGTTTTTTTTTGTTTTTTTTTTTTACTCTAATTTGAATTCATTTATCTACATGATCCAGTGTTGTGTATGTGAATGTCAGGCTTCTCTGAGGATAATTAAAGTTGTAGTGTAGTGTAAATTTGCCAATCACTAAGGTTGCAATTTAATTATTCTATTTATTATAGTTTTTTAAACGCAATACATAACTGATAGAAGCAAATGCATGGCCTCAGAAACATCCATAGTTTTCATATTCAGTGACGTGCATCAATCAATGCCTATGATGTCATAAACCATCCTCACCTGGTACCTGTCTGTCTGTCTGTCTGTCTGACCACTATTAAATATAGTGGTTTGGCGTGCAGTTTTTAGGTAAAACACAAAATAAGAAAAACCTCTCTCACTCATGCTGCTGCAGTGAATGTATGTCATGAATAATAATCTTTTATTATTAATAAAAGTTGTTTGTCGTTTGTTCTCACCTGAGGAATCAGCGGCGGATCTTCTGCGGAGGTTCTCCACCTCAGCAGGCCCCAACAACGTCTTTCTGTCCGACATGTTGTCTGTTTACCACTCACTTCTTCGCTTCACTTGTCTTCACTTCACTCCGAGTGTTGCTCCTTAATCGAAGCGTCGAGCTTTCCTGCGCTCTTTATAAACTGCGCACACAATGCGCAGTGACTGCGCATGGACGCCCGGAGTGGGTGGAGAGAGTTTGTATTCATTTACATACAATTCAACACGTTCTAAACATTTAAGCCCCACTTCCTTTCAGCTCAGCTCTGAATTATGTCCATTAAAGATGGATATACTTGGATATGAACGTATATATAAAAGGAAAATAATCAACATTTGAAACTAGACGTGGGATGATACCACTTTTCTGTGTCTGATATCAATATCACAAACTCTGCTCGTACTGATATTAATCCGATATCAGTCGTTTTATGAAGCTGTTAACAACACATTTCTGCTGAGTCATGTCAAACACTAAAGAAATATTGTTCTCACAAAAAAGAAGAAATAAACAGCCCAAAATATGACTCTGCTAAAATGCTTTTGCTGATTTTTATTTGCATTTCTACAGACTGTGTATAGTGAAGTATGCGATAAATAGGATTTTTGGATTGTATTGTATTTTACATTTTTATCTGTATTTGACCGATACTGAGCGATAGATTCCTATTTAAAACTACATGTGAAGACACAATGTAAACTTGCAACTGTGGCAGAAGTTTACAAAGAAAAAAAATTGATCAGTCTGTCGATTATTTCCACAAATCTCAAAAGGACAAATAAGCACCTAAATAATTCACTAAATAATCAATTTTCAGAAGAGTTGACCATTAATTCAGAAGCTGATGGATCGATTACGGTACTTGTTGCAGCAATACTGGACAGTATAGCACCATGGTTCTCAAACTGTGGTACGTGTACCCCCAGTGGTACGGGAGCTTCCTCTGTTGGTACCTGGAGGAAAATCAGAACACAGGGTGTGTGATGGGGTCATTTTGACCAGAGTGTGTAGAAAATGAAACAAATATACAAAAAATGATTATAACGTTGGGGAGAACATCTGAGAATCACTGTTAGAACATAGAACTCACACAAACATGACAGCTTACTTTTATTTTCATGAAAAACATAAACAAAACAAAACACTTACTCAATAAAAGGTGACAGTAAATGTGTTTTTTCCTTTCTTTCTTTTTTACACAGCTAGCAGGCGGAAATCTAAGGGCAACACTGAAAAAGGTCCAATGATACATTTTTTATACCATTTAATAACAGACGATTACCTTTTAAAGGAATAAAAAGTAACATACTTCTCTAATTGATCGTTCATTTCCTGATCGTCTTTGAACGTAACACTTTTGGACAGATATGGTTTGACTATATTGTGGATTTCATAGTGGAGCGCTAACTACTGCTAACATAAATAGTCGTCTGTCAAACACTTGTCACGCGAGTAACTCGACACATTCAGCCGTTTCATTGGCCAAGTCCTGATCTAGCACAGTCTACTGAAGCCTCATTTACTACAGCGAGAGTGAAATGACAACACAAAGTGACATTTTGGTAACAGCACATCAGTATCAAGGGATTCATTATAGATCTGTACAAATAATACCCTTATTGAGAAATCTATCAACAGCCTATGTACAATAAACACATTTAAGGAGGGGTAAAAAGCCACAGAACAATAGCATGTGTTGTTCAAATGAAGGTAGAATATATTTCTGTGCTGACCGCAGTGTAAAAACCACCAGAAAAAAAGAGTTTGCATTTGGACTGAAGAGAGTAAACCGCACATGAAGCCCAGTTTATAGTGAAAATAAACGACAAGGAGAAACACGGCTGTAGAAAAATAATCCTATCAAAACAATTGGTTTTTTTTTCATTCTGTAATATACAAAGAGAAGTCAGTCAGTTTGTTTTTACCTAATTTAACTGCAACAAGTGTTGGTTTTGTTGCACCAGGCAACAGATGACGTGTTTAAGCCACATTTAGTTTTTTTTAAATGGCGTCAAAAGAGTGAAGTTGATTCATTAATGATTTGTCAAACTAACATTTATTTTAGTTCTTTCTGGCTTCACTTCAAGTCCCAGTGTGCACTCGTTTAGCAGTAATATTTATTCTAATAAAGCAATGGGGGCGTAATGGTTAGATAACACACTGTACATAAACACTAACACTTATGGGCTAAATAGTAGGAGGAGGAAAGCAATAGAGGCTTACAAACAATAACATATAATACAAGAGGAGAACCTGTGTTTGAAAGCAGCCTGTAGTTTGTTTTGTTTTTAAAAAACTGTAAAGGTGAAGTATATAAGTCTGATTTTACGGACTATTAAACTCTCAAACAGTTTCATAGCATTTCACCTAAAAAAACAAAGCAACTTAAAACGTAGCACCCACTGTGTAAAACATTGAAATACGAAACATTGGCCGTCATAAATGTTGTCATGTGACTGACAGCTTATAGGGTTTCAGACTATATATAATGAATATATATATCGTTCCTCGCCACGTACAGTTTAGCTGCCTCATGTCTCATCACTGTGGCATTACCGTTTGAAATGATAATGACACAAATGACAAAAAAAAGTATTTTTCCTTAACTTATTCACGACATATTTTTTTCATTTTATCGTTTTCCTTTTTTTTTTCTGTAAAAACACAAAAAAAGAAAATGAACAGCTCAGTTCCATGGTGACGGCTGGACGTCATCATTTGGGTGCACTTTAATAAGGATTTTCAAAGTATCCAGCACTTTTTTTTAATAGCTTACTGTCTGTGTACCACAAAGAAAAAAAGTCATAAAAGGATGTGGTTTTTCTCTTAAAAGTCAGAGTCAGCATCCATTAGCTCCGCCTCCATTAAATTGGTCCGGGAGTGGATTGGTCCATAGCCAGTCCTCCGGCCCGCTGGTACTCGGGCCACATGGGCCAACCTCTCTGATAGACCGTCTGTAAGATCCACCTCTCGAGGGTAGTGAGAAGATCCGTGATGCTGCCAGGAGGACGTCAAGGGGGGACAGCGTGGGCCAAGACCCAGATCCTCTGGACGATCACTGAGGGCCAGACGATTGGAGCGCAGGCTGCGGCCGTAGCTGACGTGGTTGCTCTGGTAGGGCGGGTAAGGACATCGCTCCTCGCAGGGCAGAGGGTGTGAGGTTTGGAAGTCTGGGTAAGAACCTGGCAGGACTTCCTCCTCCAGCTTCTGCTGCTCCTGTAGATTGGCGACCAGGCTCGGGTGACAGGGCAGTTTCGGCAAACGAGGCACGGAACTGCGGCCGAATTCGCGCTGGCGATACGTCTGGTGATCCGCCCCCTCTTTCACCGGACGCACCTCCTTCTTCCTCTTCTTTTTCTTCTTCTTCCTCTTTATCATCTCGGGTGAAATCTCGGCCTCCACCATCCACAGTCTGTTCCTCTCCTCAGGTGGTGGCACTGTGGAGAAAATGTCATCAACCTCAACCATCAATCTCACTTTCTGATGTACATTTCATGTGTGTGAAATTCAGTGTCTTTGTGTGTTACATTTCCTTTGCTAAATGTTGGAGATTAACACGTTTTTCAGATTTTTAAGTCTTTTCAACTGATCTACAGTTCGACGCCGCGCTCATGACTCTCTTAGTGACGACACAGTCTATCAAATGTCACATTTTAGTATCGGCTCAGCTCGCTTGGAACCTCACCAGAGCAGGTACTAAAAAAAAAAGCACCAAGTAAAAGCTACTGTAATATTTCTTAAAGCCAAAATGTGTGTCAAATGACCATTTTAGATCAAATATTGTCCCGACGTTTGCAGATCATATTCTGCAGACTGAGGAAAACATCTTTGTTTCTCACAGATCTGCACAAACATCACACAGTAATCATTTTAAATATCTTATTCAAATGAAAATAGGAATAATTTTGTAATCCTAGGACCAGGTACGATTGCTAATAGAAAAGCATGTACTGTAGTAAGTATAACATCTCAGTTCTCACCTGGTGTACCAGTAGGAGTCACAGAAATGTCCTGAGGCAGGATGGCCCCTCGTCGAGCAACGATCTTGGTCACATGCTGCGCCCATGCTGATGACATTTCATTGGAGGGTTCGTTCAGTTCAAAATTGATTCCAGCTATGAACGACAAAAAAAAAGCATTAAATTCAACATACTCTTACAATGGCTCCCCTGTGGTGCCTCAACAGCTCTGAACTGCTCCAAAGTAAATAAACGCGGCAGCTTATTCAGCCGTCGTTCACTTCTCAGCAACAGATCTAACAGTCGCCTCTGATCGCGCAGCATTTAAATAACACAATAAATAACACAGTGACACAAGGAGGTTCATTATTTCATCAGTACACCATTTGAGTATTGCCATGGTTGTGGTTTCAATAATTCACCACAAGGTGGCAGTGCAGATGAGGCTTCCAACTGTTGATAACTCACTCCAAAGAGTGGAGGATGAAGTCAATACTCGTAGCATCAAAGACTAATTAAAATAGTCTAAGTCTGTATAAAAAAACAATTATTTAATGTTTTATTAGTCACTCACCCACTGGCCCGTCATGTGACACCGTGTGCATGCTGAACGACAGCTCCTTCTCTGGATCCTTGTGGAGCTCTTTCCTCATCGCAAACGCCTTGGCGATCATCTTGCTCTTCTTGATCCGCTTGGGTTCGTTGTCACTGCGGCCGATAATCCTGACACGAAAACGTGAAGCAAACGAAAAGAGTGAGTAACCAACTCACCAGGAACCAGGAAACATCTTACGTGTTCTCCCAATTTGTGTGGCTACTGAAAACCATTGATAAACCAGACTTAAAACTAAAAACAACAATTCCAAAGCTGGATTATTCAGTTCTTTCCTCCATAACACAGTAATACGAGTGTGAGTGTGGTTATACATCCAGGGATTTAATCCTGAAGTATTTCAAGATTTCGGCTAAATATCTATGCTTCAGTGTTTTCAACTCTGACCTCTGAGCTTTTGAGCTTGAGGTGTCTTTACTGTCATTTCAACATCAAAAACGACAGAAAAAACAAGAGTCCAAGAATTCAGCACAATAAATAATAAATAGTTGTTCAAATAAATAAATAAATAAAATAAAAGAATTGAGCCAGCCACAAAATCAATGGACAATGGGCACAACAAAATACTGCCATCTACCAGGGAAGCTGATATATATAATTCATAAATAAATAGACAAATAATTATATAACAGTATTACACACGTGATAACATATTTATATGGACAATAAAACTTTAAAAATTAGTGATATCTGATGGTGAAACTTCAGATAGAAAGACTTGTTTCTATTTGTTATCATTGTCAGATTTTGCTTAGAAATGCTAAACACACACTGATTCGTCACTTCACGGTTGCTGTAGAAACATGATTCCTTGAGGCACGAGCCTTGTCTAAAGTACCTGTAAAATGCTTATTCTAAGGCTACAAACAACAAAAAAGTGATTACACACATATACATACATACTTAGGGTAAGTATATTCAGTTTCTGCAGTTAAAGAACCTCCCAAATGTCATTAATGTGACATGTTCTGGGTACGCAGCCACCATACGCTCACACTTGGTGAGTGAAATGATAGAAAGAGAAAGATTTCTCACTTGCACCAGGTGCGTTTCCAGATCAGTATGGTGGCTTTGGTCCAGACCCAGGTGCTCATAGCGATTCCCGTCCCAAACATGGAGAACAGGTTTATTTTCTCCACCATGAGGCTCGGCCGGTTCTTGATGGTGCATTCTGGGATTGGCTTGTTGGTCTGAGAGGCGATCGTCACGTTGGCTTCACACCTGTGGGAGAATAACACAGACGCACGGTCAGGTCAGTGTCCACGCGACGCTGCGTGTGCGTGGTTCATTCAAACGCTGGTTCTGGTGAATGAGGACGACTGTTGCATGGCCGAGCAGGAAAGAGCTGTTTACATTTTTGAGGCTAAATTAATTGCACTGCAGCCAGTGTCAACACTGTGGGGGGGGGGGGGGGGGGGGGGGGGGGAACAGGGCTGCATTCACAGTCGTGAGTTGAGCAGTTTGAGCAGTGGTTTGGAATCTTACCACAATCAAGTTTTGTGGATTTCTGCATATGATTGGATGCAAAGGGGGTCTATGACGACGGAGTAAGCTGTGAAACAGACAGGTGTAAAACCTCTGTTTACAAAAGAAAAGAGAAAAGAAAACGTACAGCACATATTCCCTGAAGCTCCTCTCCCACTCAGCCTGGTTAAAGAAGTCGTAAAAGTGGCAGCCGAAGGTGATGAGGACAAATCCAAAAGCGAGGAACCCGAATATGCCTGACAAAAAAGAAGCAGAGCGGCAAATTACATTTCAACACCAATACAACTCATACAGAAAAATGAAAATGATTGTATTGATTATTCCTCTCATTCTCAGGATAGTTCATCAGAATGACCCACAGTGAGTTCTGGGATATCCTATCAGTATATCAGTTGTGTACAGTGTGTTCTCTGTGATCAATGGCAAACTGATACTGACACCATTAAACAGGACATTTGTTTATATTCAACAGGTTTAAACATTGCACTCCCAGGACTGTTTCCACACTCTCTGTCCCCAGTGTACAAACAGACACATCTGGTTTTCTGGATCATTTCAAATTCATTACAATCTAAATCACTTCTGTCATTAGGCTCTCTAATGTCGGTTTTATTGTCTTATTGCAATTTGGATGAGTTATCTTTGTTGATTTTGTTGTGTGTGTGTTGCCCAGGACACCCTTGGAAAAGAGATTTGCAATCTCAATGGGATTATTCTGGTAATTCTGGTAAAAAAATAAAGCTTCAATAATAAGTACAACTCTGAGCTTCAGCACTGGTTAAAAACCACAGAAATGGACAAAAAACAACAACAACTAAAAACCTACCGAGTCTCAGCATGGTCTCGTTAATTTTGCTCGCTGCTTTCTCACTCAATAATCCCGGGTGGTTACTCTTGATGGAGAACAAGGTCATGACGCCTAAAAACAGAGAAAGTCACTTCATTAAATCACTGTGACAAGATCAACTCATGCCATGATGCTGCTGCTGCTGCTGCTGTATGTGTGTGTGTGTGTGTGTGAACTGACCCCGAATGAGGAAGTATCCACCGACAACAAGCACAACACCGATGGGTGCCAACACAAACCCGGCACGGTATCTGTAGTTTTTGTAGCCGACGAAACAGATGCCGCTCACGGAGTCTCCGTCCACCTGTGGAGCAGCGGACAAACAGTTTCACTCACTGCGGCAATGAAATGAACGCATTAAAACAGTCAAGTGTGAGAGTCACCTCGGCGATAGCCAGGATGGCCACAGTGAGGATGAAGGGGACGGACCAGGTGACCATGTGGAAGTAGGAGGTCCTGCCCGACAGTGGCTGATGGGTGGTGCCCAGGGCTTTGAAGGACGTGTGCCAGGCATACGTCAGCATGACGAACCAAATCACACCCGACATCAGCGAGTAGTAGACAATGATGAAGATGGTGACGCACGACAGTGTCTCTGAAGAGCTGCAGAGAAGTGGACAAACATGAGTGGGACTTTACTTTTTGTGTCTTTGCAGTTCAGTGAAGATTTGAAGGCGGAGTCATCACAGTGGCCGCACAAAACCGCCGTGACTCTGTTTTATACGCGACGCACACAGACGAGTGACATAGTCACTGAAACACAGAAGCATGGTTTGCGACGCGGCTTTCAGCAATGCTGTCACTAAATACACCAGACTCCTCAGTTAAATGATGAAGATTTTAGACATTTCATTGTTAAATGATGAAGATTTTAGACATTTCCTTGCTAAATGATGAAGATTTGAGACATTTCCTTGCTAAATGATGAAGATTTGAGACATTTCCTTGCTAAATGATGAAGATTTTAGACATTTCCTTGTTAAATGATGAAGATTTTTGACATTTCCTTGTTAAATGATGACGATTTTAGACATTTCCTTGCTAAATGATGAAGATTTTAGACATTTCCTTGCTAAATGATGAAGATTTTAGACATTTCCTTGCTAAATGATGAAGATTTTAGACATTTCCTTGCTAAATGATGAAGATTTTAGACATATCCTTGTTAAATGATGAAGATTTTAGACATCTCCTTGCTAAATGATGAAGATTTTAGACATTTCCTTGTTAAATGATGACGATTTTAGACATTTCCTTGTTAAATGATGAAGATTTTAGACATTTCCTTGTTAAATGATGAAGATTTTAGACATTTCCTTGTTAAATGATGAAGATTTTAGACATTTCCTTGCTAAATGTTGGCAGATTAACCCACGTTTTCAGGATTGTTAAGTCTTTCTAACTGATCTACAATTCGGCATTGCACAGATTGAATCTTGATTTTTGTGATCAATTTTGCTTTAACTGCTTGAGGACGTTTGCTTACGACGGCTCTCCGAGGCGCATGGTGTTGTCGCTCTTGCACACGATCTCGTCGCGCGCTCCGTCGAGGAACTGTGCCAGCCAGCCGATGCTGCCCACGAAGAAACAGGCGTTGATGTAGAAGAGAATGACAGCTGGGTAGCGGTTGGAGTTTTTCCAGTCAGCAAGAAATGTAGCCTGAAAAAAAGAAAAAAAGAAAAGGTCAAAGTTAAACCTCAAGATCAAAACAAGTCAACGATATAGGGAGTGTACTAGTGTTTCACCAGGGTGAAGAAGGTGCAGAGGAGGGTGATGGTGCCGAAGTAGGCGATGTAGATGTGCATGTCGTTGTGCTCGGCCTCAGTGAACAGAGGGTTGTCACACTGGATGCCGCAGCCCTCCACGTCCTTGTACCAACTGGACTGAATGTCCGTCTTCACCAGAGGAGCCTCACACTGACCGGATGTGTTGAACTTCAGCTTCTGCACCTCGTTCTGCACAGGGAGTCAGTTCACTTCAGTCAGTGTGTGTAAAGTTACAAAGTTACACCCTGAGGTGTAAAAATGAGTGACATTCAACTGGTAAGACTTTAGCTCGTAAACAACGAAAGACTCCTTTGTTCCCGCTCGCCTTTACCACGAGCGGCAGGAATCTACGGTGGCCTTTACATACCAGAAATGACACATTTTTATCCGTTCACGTAGTAAATTTCGTACCGAACATCCGACAGGGAAGTGGTCACATTTGAGGAAGTTGGGCCAGCCTCTCTCCTGGTCCACGATGCTGCACGGCCGACGTGTGGCCACACACAGACTCTGGCTGGGCAACTCAACGTGACCGTTCTCACACTTGGGCATGTAGACGGCACAGAGCAGCGGCTGGATGACCGACCAGCAGCGAGGAGCGTTTCTCAGTCCTGAGCGTGAGAAAAGATGACTGAGTTATCAAAGGTCATGGCTTGTGTGTGTGTGTGTGTGTGTTAGAGGACAGTGACTTCATGTTATTACAGCTTCCTACATGTGACTTCACCCAATGTCTTTCAACATACAGCGGTTGACCAAAATGGGTTTTTCTATGGTGGAAGCAGCCATTTTTCTGGCCATTTGATATAAAAGAAATATAACAAATTAATAATATAGATAATAATGCACAAAAATGTCCACTGCGACACTAGTAGATAGAAAAAACACTAAATGATTTTTTTAAATGAACGTTTGGGTGAAAAAACTAAGTTTCAGAGCAATTTTATCAGCATTTATCAAGTTTTTTGGAACACAAATGTCTAAAAAGGGATATTCATGTGGCCAGTGCAAATTCTGAGATTACAAAAATCTGCCTGATGGATTCATCTGTTGACCTCTTATAGAGGATAAAGATATTTTATTTTATTGACATAAGAAGTGGGGGATAAAGAACTTAATGGTAGTAAATCAACACTCCAACGTCAATATACAATTGCATACGTATTAGTAGGACTCACATACGATCCCAGAAGTGATAAATAATGCAGTGCAGTGTATTTAGTAAAGACTAGTCTGCATGACACATGACAAACACAGTCTGAGAATTAACCTAAAAAATAAAACTTTTAATAACTAGATTCTGTTATTTTGTATATTTTCTGTACATATTACACAACCATGTTGTGTATATTTAGCTTTAGCACAGTTTACATTGTATACATGATTCTATATTATACCAATTCTTATATTTAATAGTGTTTTCACACTTTTTTTAAGTTTATAATGCACACTAACTATTTGTTACCTTTATTTTGCAGGGGATGGGATTATAATAATTATTCTTATTCTTATTAGTATATAAATAGAAGATTCAGTCCCTCTAATGTGCTAAATGAAGTGTCAGTCACAGCTGTCAGTCACTGACAGGTAATTGTTGAATAATGTGTCCTGCAGCAGAATAATCTGCACCTCGTATTCCTGTATTGTTCCCCTCACTCACACCTATGAGTGAGTGCTTTTTGTTTCCTTTAACCCTTCATTTCCTCCCAGACTCCTCACTCCTCCTCGCCCATCGCAGCCTATTGTCACTCCAATTAACATTATTAACACATTAAAGCGAAGAAAGCACCTACACAGGGACCAAATATGGGATTACTACAGAACAGTCGTGTTAATCCTGTGTGAATGTGATCTGTGTGTGTGTGTGTGTGTGTGTCCACAGTGTTGTGATGCTATTACAGGATGATACAGAAGACTAGAACATCTTCTTACCAGACCACATGGTCAACTTCTCAAAGGCTTCTTCTTGTGTGGTGGAGTCTTCAGCCAGGACCAGAGAGGTGTGTGTGTACGGCAAAGGCGACCCCAGACATGTGTTGTACTTCAGGGCCTCACAGGTCGTCGTCTTCTTGCAGTTGTCCTCAAACATGGTGCCGTTAGGAGACAACACTGCCCCGCAGCCGGGGAGCCAGGCAGCAGCAGCGAGCAGCGAGCACAGCATCCAGTGAAATCCAACAATGGAGCTCCAACTGTGGGAAGACATCTTGGGAAGCAGGAGAGCGAGGGGCCGAATAAAAAGTGATTTACTTGAAGGAATTCTTCACTTCTAATGACCTCGTTCCCACAGAGTTCCAGAGAGGATGATTCCCTTGTTTGGTTTGAAATGAGTTTGCAGACGCGGCATGTTTGAAGAAGATCTGCGCTGCGCTTCAAAGTTTCCTCTCCGGGCCACTTCTTTTTTTTTCTTGTTTTTTAATCTGCACTTCTTCTCTTCTTTCTCCTCCGTTTCTCGTTGAATCCGCGTATTATCCACACAAAAACAGGCGCTCAGTTGACTTAAAATGAAGTCTTCATTTGGTTAAAAAAAAAAGAAAAAGAAAAAGAAAAGAAAAGCATGAAGGCCAAGGAAAAAGTTGCAGACTCGCCCTCCCCCCACTTCCAAAAAACCTGCCATGAAAAAGTCTGGATGTGTGTGTGTGTGTGTGTGTGTGTAACCAGATCTCCAGCTCCGAAGCTCCGCCCCCTTTTTTTCCTCCACAGCCCCCTCTTTTTAAACACAGGCAAGAAAAAAAAAACAAGATGATAACTACGCTCCTACATCTTTGTACATGAACACGGAGGTGATTTCTCCTGTGTGACGCGGTGACGCGTCTGCTGAGGAGCTGCTGAAGCTCTTGTTGTTGTGTTCTCAACCTCTGGTATGCACATGGTCGCTGAGAGCCAAAGCAACACAACTCTCCCCTCCCATCACATCACATCACATCACATCACATCACCCCCCCCCCCCCCCCCCCTGCAAGTGGAAGAATGTGTCTGAAACAGCTCAGACTCTGAAAAAAGTTCAGTCTCTCATGTGAGAAGATGTTTGTTGGAGTGTGAAGGTGATGTGATGAGAAGCACGTCCCCCCACACACACACACACACACACACACACACAGAATCACCTTTAGTTTGGACCTCAGGTGATTCTCAGGTCAAACAATATTATAATAATATATATCTGCTTTTCATGCAGCAGTGAGTTACATTTACAAGAAATGATTTAAAGGCAAAATAAAGGTAGTTTTCTCTTTACAAATTGTTGTTATTCATCCTCTATACCGTGCTTAATAAACGTATGTCATGAAAATAGAAAAATACTAATGCAACTATAAATGTTATTGTTATTTATTCGGCAAACAACAAACTGAATTCAACCTTTAACTGTAATTTGACATTTTAAATCAAGAAATAATGATATATGTGAAAAATTCATGGATAAGAACAATAATAATAACATTTTATCATTAAAAATAGAATTTCAGTTTAAGAGCTTCGTCTACATGCCGGTGTCTTAACCATAACAGAAACAGCAAAAAAGACTGTATGTTCAAAATTGAGCTTAATAAACTTAACTAAATTAAACGACTACTATTGCACTCAGGCAATCCATGCTGGATTATGGAGGTTTTGATGGTTTATTTAATCCAATGAATCAAACAAACAAATGTGTCTCCTACTAGCTTCCTGCCTTTATACTTAACAGTGCCCGAATAAAGATATAAAAAAACTAAACATTTTAAGCAAAGCAATCTTATCAAAACAGAACTAAAATAAGTTACAGTAAACAAACTTACTAAAGAACAAAAACTAATAATAAATAGCTCCAACAATTACCATTGAATGTAGGAATAGGTCAAAGTTCATTTATATAACGCACTTAAAAACAATTACTGTGTAAAACATGTAAACAACAAGAAAACATGAATAAGATTCACAAAAACAAAGATATTTGCACCTTAAATGTTTTTTTCCAATAACTTTAACTATAACACAGCATCGTAAATAGAGTTTATACACATGCTCTCTCTCACTCTCTGACTCCATATCTATTAAAAACTGCAGGAGCCTTTATTTTGAAAATACAAACATGCTATAAAATAGATAAGAGAGCATGTTTGAGATGGTGATGGACAGAGCTTCCTCTCGTCCGGTAAAGGTGGCTGCAGAAATCTGAATAGAACGTGAATGACACATGACAAGTAGAATCAGTGGACAGTGCACAACCGGAGATGCTTTTGTTTCTCTGAATCTGAGATTAATAAAACTTTAAGTTCAACTCAGCTCCCTCCTCTGACTCTCTGTGTGTGTGTGTGTGTGTGTGTGTGTGTGAGAGAGAGATTCAGTCTGGGCCTCCTTAAAACCCCACAGCAACATGGCTGCCTGAGTGAGTCAGAGGCAGAAAAAAGTAGGGGGGGGGGGGACCACACACAGGCCAACACACACACACACACACATTTACTGTAACTCACTATCATAAACTATGTTTTTTCTCTCTCTCTACACTTTTTACTGTTTTACACCTCCAATGAAAAAGGCCAGTGATCACACATGAAAATCTCAGTAAGCCGAGTCACTGTGGATTTAGACCCACACAGAAATGTCATGTTTAGTTTGTGGACCGTTATTATACACACACACACACACACACAAGACTACAGGCGTCAGGTTTCAGTGACTAAAAAGTCTCACAATTCATTCATTTTTTAATTTGCCGAACAAAAGGAACTGGGTGGAGAAGAGAAGTCATTTTGGTTTATGTTTCTCCAACATTTGGCCAGAGCTTGATTCTCTCTGTTCTTCAGTCAAATGGCAGCAAATTATTATGTCCAATACAGTCATTGTAGACCAGTTAACACACAATTTAACACAGTGGTGCCGAGTCACTTCAAGCTATTTCAAATTCATAATCCTCCAATGGTGTAAAATTATTTTTTTTTTTTTCCAAAAAGAATAAATAAAGAGCTAAATTGCTGCTGCTGGCTTTTATTCCTATTTTATTTAGCATTTCTTGTAGCAGTTAACGACGCATTTGTGCTGAGTCACTTCAAAGAAACGATTCTCTGTGTAAAAACAAGACATAGACGGCCCATAACATGACTCAGCTAAAATGCTTTTGCTGGTTTTTAAATTTGGATTGTGTTGGATTTTCCATTTCTTGAAGCAGTTTGTGCTGAGTCATTTATTTCAAAGACAGAAATATTCTGCCAAAAAGAATCCGTCCGATATCTGATCCAGTGATAGCGACCAGTATCGGGCCGATATTGACTGCTGTCATTTACAGCTGTGGGTGTGATTCACAGACACAAGAAGTGTCTTTTGTGAAACTTTAACTGTTACTGTATCACGGCAACAAGGAGGGAGGGTGAGATTATCTTCAGTTCCACGTGTCTGCTTGCAATTCAGACGTTCACAAAAATCTGCCGTCATTTGTGGGGAAAGCCGGGAGTCCCCACCACGTCTCTCTGTCTCCTCAAGAAACAAACAAAAGCATGAGCAGAATAACACAGGATTTAAAACACATCAACCACAACATATGGCGGGAATATAAACTCAGTGATTTGGCAAACATTTGTTTAAAATGGCAACACACACACACACACACACACACACCAGCTCTGCAGCAACAGCAGTGCAGAGGAGGAAATGACATCATGTGCAGTTTGAGGTCTCAGTGGGACGAACAAATATCAAACATATCAAAAAAGTTTATTATACTGTAACAAGGGCAGGAGGAGGCCTTTCAGGGATCACACATAAACACATGCTATATAAAAAAATATAGACAGTAGATGTATACATCTTATGTATCGACGATGCTGGCCTCTCTACTGTTTCTGGTATATATATATATATATATATATATATATTTAAAAACATTATACAAACACACATTATATGATACATATATCTAAAATGTGAATAAAAAATCAATTATAATACAGAAAATGTCAGAATCTCCTCACCGCACCAGTGGTTACAGTAATTCACAGCAGTGCTGACATTTTATGTTCATATAATTTGCTAAAAACTTTATAAAAGAAGACATTTAACAGGAGGCTTCTTCTTCCCTTTTCAGTGAACGTTTGCAGCAGCATAAACGTGCGCACATCTTCTGACTCAAACTTCAGTTTGGCAACTAGAGAATATGAAAGGTTGAAATGTAAAAGCATGGTCTGTGTCCACTGGGGGGAGACAGAGAGCTATGTTCTCGTCTGTTTCCCTTTTTAAATCCAAAGAGGATGAGACTCTGTTCTTATACGATGAAGATGTACCATCCTGCTGCTGCTGCTGCTTGAATCACCATGTGTACGTATGGTGTGTGGTGAGGTCAGGGGTCAGGGGTCAGGGGTCAGCTCCAGGGGTCAGTGCTGTGTTTGAGGTTGTAGCTCTGGAGCTCGATCTGGTCTTTGATCTGGTTGATCAGAATCTGAGACAAGAGGATCCCGACCAGCTGCACAGAAAAGACACAGACGACAAACAGAGGGATCGTCAGATGGATACAACTGCTGGCTCCTTGGGGTGTCAAATGTATGGCTTGCAGGCCACAACCGGCCCACCAGAAGCTCCAAATCGGCCCGCAGGATGAATTTGTGAAAATGATGATTAATTGTAATGTGAAATATGATATTTGTCAGATCCACTGTGATGTGTAAGATGTAATGCATGTGTGTGAATGGTCAACAATATATTTTTGAAATTCCACTTATTTTTCCTCAAGAAATGTCAGGTTTTTACATCATATGTTTTGTAAAAAGATACTTCGTTAAACGCAAAACAAAGAGTTTGTTTTGGCGTTTAAAGGTTATCATTTTTACTGGTATGGCCCACTTGAGATGAGATTGCAAATTGTCTTAAAAGCTTTTAATAATACTACTTCTACTACAAATAATAATAATTAATTATACAGCACATTTCAGGCAAAGATGGTACCCAAGGTGCTTGACACAGTCAAATAAAAAATAATAATTTACAAAAATGTATTACACAAAATATAATACTAATTGCAACAAAATATTGTATCATTATAATAAAACAATGGCAGCAACATAGTTAAATCTAATTTAAAAAACATATTAAAGGGATTTGTTTTAAGTTTAATTTTTAAAAGAGTGTTGGCTGCTCTGATGCTAATGCTGCCTTCATGTGCAGTCAGAATTATGGTAAATACGAGTTCGCAACGTGACAAAAATGCACATTTTCATGATTTTCAGTGGGAAATTGGGAGAAAATGTTGATACACTGTTGAGTTCCTGAGTGGAGACAACCAAGACTAAGACAAGATTCACCATGTGTCACCAATTCCTGTATTGTTGATTGCATACAAGATGTTAATGTTGTAATTATTTACATTTTCATTTCGCTCCAACAGCAAAAGAACTTGAACGTAACGCACTTGTATTTCAGATTTCACAAATGGAAAGTTTCATCTTTCCGATAGCACGTGAAGGCAGCATAAAAGGCAGGATGTTCCATAGTTTAGCTCCATAGAAAAATGAAAGCAGATCTCTTATATCTCTTATATCACATATTAGGATTTTTTTCTTAAAAGTGGAGGATGTGAGGGCTGTTGTCAGGACATAATAATCTGTGCTCTGTTGACTTGACTATCCCAGTTTACCTGTGGGATGGCCAGTCCCAGTGCGATGCCGCCCAGCAGGAACATGTTGCTGTGAATCCAGTTGACCAGTTTATCGATGCAGCCGTTGGTGTAGATGTGATCTCCAGCTTTAAGGTATTCTAGATCCTGCACGCCCTGACCGCACATGGTGTTGACAACCTCCTGCACATGTTGATATAAATATACAGATTAAACACACACACACACACACACACACACACACACATGAGTGAACTCTATCAGTACAGCGTGTAATAAGACAACCTTGTCTTTGGATATGATACAACAGGAGAACGGGACAGAGCAGCGTTCTCTGCTGGGATTGTTCTCCTTGCAGCTGAAGTACATGTTCTGGGACCAGTCCGTGTACGTCACGCCACCACAGCACCCAAACTGAAGAGATAAACACTTGTGTCAGGGAGGTTTTGTAAAACCACAGCAAATGCTCATACTTGATGTTTTTAATCTGCACTGACCTCCATTTGACCAAAATCAATAAGGTTCTGCAGATCGATGTCGTCTCTGTAGTGGACGATGGCATTGTTGATCATCTCGGTCACTTTACCCCGAGCCTTGGACGTGTGTGGAGAACAAAGTTAAGCACCATGTTCAGAAAACATACACAAAAAACGGACATATTTTCCTTTTACAAGCAAAATCAGAAATGTTTTTATGACAAATAATAACATAAAAATAAAAAAGAGAGAAAACAGCAAAATCAATAAATCAACAAACCAAATAATCATTAACTCTTTCACACCTAAGCATCACAATGTCCGTCTGGACATTTTTCCAGAATAACTTTTCAATAGCTGGCAGTTATTTACAATTTACTGCAAGTTAAAATAGTGTATTAACAATTTAAAATGAAGAAAAACGCTTGAAGTTGTACATGAATACCAGCTTTTGTGTGTTAAATTTGAAATTTAAACAGTATAAAACATATTTATAATAAGTTTTTTGTCTCAATGTCCAAAAACTCTCCTCTGTGGTGACAAAGACTCTGATTCGCCGGCTTCCTGCAACAGTGTGAGTGAAATTACCGTAATAACCACAAGTTGGCTTTAGGGTGCGACTTCCCAGCTTTCAGAAACCGTCGCATAATTACGGTCATGTCGTCTAAGATACGCTCGGTGTTAGAGGGTTAAGATGAGAGCTAAGAATCATTACGTTAGAATTGTGATACACACTCAAACTACTTCAAATGTTCAGTTCAAATCAAATACAGTAAAAACCAATTAATAAACCAATCCGTGACAAACAAACTAAATCCTCTGTATTGTTTTTCATGACGGTGTCTGCTTTTAACCAAAGATATTACCTATATCTGCATTCTATTCAGCTCTTTATCTGTAGTAAATCTGATAAACACTCCTTAAAAAATGTTTTCCACTACCGTGTCTGAGAAGACGAAGCCCAGGATTCCAGCGACGAGCTGCAGCAGGAAGATCACGGTGAGCGAGATACAGAACTGAGCAGGAGAGAGAGAGAGTTAATCTCTAATCCAATTAATCTGGTTTGTATTAATTCATTAGAGGACACATTCCATGAAACTCCACACAGAACATACACTTGATACGCCGCATGTCTCACTTACCGTCTGCAGGAGGCAGATGTTCTCTCGCAGGGAGCCCACGCAGCCACAGAAGGTGATGATGAACATGAGAACCCCGACGACCATCAGCATCACAGCGGGGTCCACGGACAGACACGCCAGAGCTGCTTCTGTCGTTAAGACAAGGAAAACAAGGAGAACAAGGAGAACAAGGAGAACAAGGGGAGAAGAGTTCCAGTGAGACAGAGTATTATGCCTCTGTTTACTCTTTGAGAACATAAGTCATCTAACATTGTTTGCATGCTTTGTCCAGTGGAAGCATCAGACTGAGGGAGTGTTGGAGTGTATACAGTGGCAGTCAGACTCCACTTCTGACACTTGGTGAGCCATTCTTTGTGTTTACACTCCCACCTGTTAGCAGTTAACCATATTAACCACAATAACTAGTCGCCGAACCCTTAACCCTAACCTTAACCATAACTTAATGCCTAACCCTAACCTGAACCTAAGCCCAATTCAAATCTCAGCCCTGAACTCAAAAACCTCGTCAGATATGAGGTTCTTCCTCATTAGGACCAGGTTTTTGGTCAGAGTTTATACCAGAAAAGACAAATACACACACACACACACACAAACTTACTGATACAGTTCATTAAAACTTGGTAAACACAGATTTTCCCGCCACATTGTTCACAAAAAGCACACAGTCTTGTTCTCCTGACACTCGATCCTCCCACACACACACACACACACACAGTCATTTACCTGCATGTTTCATCATGCGGGCATACACGCCGATGGACACCATGACGAGGGCGATCACCTGAACAGAATCCATCAATACGTTCATTTCAAAACACAATCGAGGCATGAAACAATAATAATAACATTAATAATAATAAAGACCACAAACATCACAGAGAGCATTTCTGTGTTCATACTTGTTAAGGGAGTGGCAGAACACTGAATCACGATGAAAGGAAAGATGTGGAGGAGGTAAAGGAACATTTGAGTTGAGGCACAGAAAAGGCTGCGAGGATAAAGTAAACGCTGGTTCTTTTTGTGGGTTCAGTGTCAGACTTAAGGACAAGCACAACATTCAAGTGTCAGGAGCGAGAGACTCTGCGTCCATTAGGCTAAATCAAACCTGGCAGCTTTCTGAACCCTTCTCTCTCTCTAAAAAAAAGAAAGAATAAAATAAATAAAGAGTCTTTCAGTGAAGGCTTCTCTCCCGGTCTGAATAGAATAATGGCGATCCCTCACAAATGAAATGGATCCAGTTACCACAGACTCTGCAGCCTCTCAGTGCGGCGAGCCAAATTCTGCCTGACTGTTTCTGTAAAGGTTTAGTTCCACAGTGACTTAAACACATGACACCTGGAGCAGAGCCTTTTTTCCCCCTGTGTAACTCTGCAGCATGCGTTGCCTTAGTAGTTATTAAAGTTCCTGTTTGATTGAACACCATTAGGCCTGCAGTAAGTAAAGTAAAAATAAATAAATAGAAAATTCTGGCTTTACAATGATTGAAAGATCTTTTTTAATTGATTGGAGGAGCCAACAGCAAAGAGGACATGATGATGTGTAGTTGGAGCTTCTTTCAATAAGGAAAGCGTACAAACTGTTGACATCAGCGTTTATTTTTGATCTGCTGCTTCTAGAGGAGGAATAAACAAAAAGACATTTTCCTTCGTTAGTACCTATCCGGTTCCGGTTCCGGTTTCTTGCTATCAAAATAAAAGCCTTTTAACTGATCATGCATTAACTTAATTATTTAACTCAACATTTCTTAACACATGAAGCCCAAGCTGAGCTCACAGCACCCTCTGCTGGACAACTTGGAAATGACTTCAAACCGTCTCATGCACTTCTAGGCTGGATATTTTGATCCCCTATGACTGTAGTGTAGAGTCGGACCGTGTGGTCATATTCAACAAAAATGTGCATTAAAGTAACTCTGATTATTGAATAGTGTGAGAGTTGCACACTTTGTACAATTTACAGCGTTTGTTCTTTGAAAAATAGCATTTATAACCAAACAAACTTGGTTTGGAAACTAAAATATATCTATATATATGTAGTATATAAAGAAAGTAGTGCTCGCAGTCCGACTTTCTAAGGTTACACCTAGAAAAGAAGCGCAAACCTGCCGTACAGAGCTCAGCGTAGCCAGAGGCAACAGAAATGGCAACAACACATTCCACAATGAAGAGCTTCAAGTTTTTACAAAGTCTGATCATGTTCACGACGATGAGTCTGACGCAGCTTCAACACGGCTGACACATTTACACCGTACAGAGAGTGCAGAAGGAGAGAAAACCTCAGAATGTTAAATCCACAAGTGTAAGTGTAAGAAATCTCCTTATGTTACAGTCACCAGACACCGAGAGCTGAAAGCCACTGATTTGAACTTTGCCTTGTTTACAGGCCACTGTTGCTCTAGACTGTTCATTTTCAGCTCAGTTAGTCCCGTTAACATTGGGACGAACACCACAGACACGTTTAATCTACAGTTTATCACACAATCGGGTTATTTTCCGACAGTATTCACACACAAAAAGAAAAACAAGGTGAAGATAGACGGGTGAAATAAAGACGGTATGAAACACAAACAGTAGCTCAGTTTAGTGACAGTGTGTGTGTGTGTTGTTTTTTTAAATGAGTGATGAGCATTTAACGAGGAGCTGATGAAACATGGCTGATTTGCAGAGTAAAGATTTAACTTGGTCACTGTCCAATGGACATGAAGCTCACACCTGGTGTGTGTGTGTGTGTGGGTTGCAGAACAACTCAGACAAACAAAGCAGTGTGTGTGTGTGTGTGTGTGTGTGTGTGTGTGTGTGTGAGTGAATACTTGTATATGTTACCTCTTTAGAACCTATTCTGGCCTAAACACCTGTCAGGACCAGTAGTCCCCATGCAGACCAAAACCTGGTTCTGAGGCAGTTCTGATTAAGGTTGGGTTAGGGTGTGTGTGTGTGTATATTACGGGCTGGACCTCACGCTCTGTCACATCTTTAAGGGGCTGTTTATGGGTTAAGAATTGGGTTCATGTCAGGTGTGAGCTTACGAGATTTAGTTAATGGTTAAGGTTAAGGTAAAGGGCTATAGGGAATGCAGTGTGTCTTTATTTTATAAAATAAATGTGATATTTAGCTTTGCAATCTGCTGAACTTGCTTCTGTCCATGTAAAACCTTCTGTGGATACATCCTCTGTGGGTCCTGTGGACAAGGGTTTTAGTGAGGTTTTTCCTCACACGATGTGAAGGACAGTGACTGTAGAGCCCTTTGAGGCAATTTGTGTTTGTAAAGTTGGGATATATAGATAAAACTGACATGAATCTATAAGACAACTGTATACAAAATGTGTGTGTGTTTGCAGAGGTGAACCGACAGGACAGGTATAACAGGTGAACGTTGGGGCCCCAGAAGACAAAAGGGTACACTTTCAATGGTTTAAAAATAACAATAATAAAAAAATAACAAGTGGGTTCTTTGGCTGAGGCCCCCACAGTCTAGGATCGCCTCTGTGTGTGTTTGCGTGTGTGAAAATCTCGATTTCACACTTTAGTGAAGAACATACTTCGGAAAACAGAAACAAATACTTAACTGTTTGTATGTCTATAAGAGTTATAGTTAGTTTGTTTAGTGAAACAAACAGGTAGTGTAAGTAACAGTGAGTGTAAAGTGGATTACTAAGAACACACAAATGATTGACCTGCCCACAGGGAAAAGTAAATAAAGGTCGACACACTTCATAATCTGTGCCAAATATAATATATTTAAAACAGCGCGTGAACACTCACCCAAAATAAAAAGTTAAACATGAAGAGCAGATACTTGACAAGTGGACTGACGAAACTGTAGTCCTCGTCATGTCCAGGTGTTCCTCTGCGTCTGCCTCCCATGGCGACGCGAGTCTCTCCGAGCGCGCAAACGGAGTATTTATTTGTAGGAATAAAAAACGAGTGTGCGAGCGCAAACGCAACGACTCGCCCGCATAATGACGACGATGAGTTACTGGCTTTTTTCTCTCTTATTAATATTCGTCCTGAGTCGACACGGAGGAGCTGGTGTCAGAGCTGAGCTGAGCTGCCTCCAGCGGTGACTGCGAGACTCACCCACTCACTCACCGACTGTGACTGACTGGGCGTGTAAATGCTGGGTGTGTTTTTAGTTTCACGTACATGCCTCTTTCTTTCTTTCTTTCTTTCTTTCTCTCTCCACCGGTGCTTTCATGACACCACACCTATTTTATGAGTCTTTTGTTTTCATTTTGAAATCAAACAAACTTCAATTTGTAGCACTTATGTTAATATAAAGGATAAAAACATACAAACAATAACTCTCTCTCTGTCACACACACATCATCATCATCATCATCAGAGTGAGGACACCATGACTAATGTTGTAGTAATAATAGTACTACTACTAGGTTTTTTTTGACAAAATGGACAATGTTTTTGTTGAATGAGGAAGGTTGTTGATGACCTTCTTGTTTGTTTTTTTGTCAATTAAACTTTATTTCAAAGGGTATTCAATTAAATATTAAATATTAAATTAAGTAGCACTATGTAGAAACCCCTATCCATCCTTAATGTAGAAGTATTAAATATTAGAACAAAGAGAGATAGATTTGTTAGTGTTTTTTTTTTTTTTTAAGTCTACATGAATTAATACAAATATGTTCATATTCCCAATATGTCTCATACAGGTACTATATCATTCGCGTATTTTAATCATCGACTACAATTTCTCGACTTTTATTTTGAAGGGAGTCAAAGACGAGGGTGTTCACAACATCCGCTTTAACAGGAAGTGATACGCGCATTTCCTGCTTTGTAGAATGAATGCCAAAGTTGTACTTTCGTCGATGTTCGGGCGTTTTTAGACAAAGAAAATGGCGTGGAAAAGTAAAGGTTTGTCCGATGACGACTCTAAATGTGTGCTAACATTACTGCTTGTTTATATCAGCCAAGTACGTGCAGTTATTGTAATGAGAACGGTAGCCAATGCTCTCGTGAATTCGAGCAGTGTGTAATTAGCATGTAAATAGACGTTTACGCCCCTGTGTGTTCGTATATTCCCTCACAGTAAAGCGCCTGTTTTCATTGTCGTGTGCAGGTTCCACTCTTTCTCCGGCCTCCTTACATCTCCTGGTGCCTCCAGTGAGACTAATGTCTGCCTTCATGTGGCAGATCGTGCAGCAGCACAATGTGATGCAGTATGATAAGCTGGTGGACTTCATCAGTCTGGTGACTGAGATCGTCCCGGATCTCCTGAGTCCAGGTCAGAGAGCTCAGCTCGTCCTGAGTCTCAGAGCGAAGGTGAGACATGAATGTGGAGATGTCAAACTCCTGAGACTGTCGATCATATTTAGGGGAAATGTCACTGAGATCAAAACAGATGGATGGATAATTAAGTCGTCATAACAGCCTGGACATGTGGTGCAAAAACAAACACACTATACTTACAGGATTTAAATATTTACAATTAACATAAGGTGCATCAAAATAGAATGACATATTGTCCCCTGCTGTGTTGTCATCACATGAGTTACCTGTCTTCCACCTTTGTCCAATTGCAGCTGGTTCTGGAGTTGTGTCGTGGTGATGGCGTGGGCAGTTTGCAGAGTATCCAGAGCCACCTGGATAAAATCCATGCCTGTAGTGCTGACGTGAGCACCACTGACCAGGTACTGGGATTTTAAAGCAAATCATAGAAATCATGTACATAGCGTGTAACAAATTGTTACTGCAGTAATTGATGCAACTTTTGATGAAATGCAGCATTAGGTTATTATGTGAAATTAAATCTGTCTATATTTTATTATCTATTGTTGCCTCATTCTTGACAGACCACTGGTGAAATTCTGAAGACGTCATACACCAATTTTGCCACATTGGTCGAGAACATTTTGAATGTTCCTTTTGAAAAGGAGTACTTCTTCCAGGTGAGAAATGTGTCAGGACACAGATTTGATTTCTGACAAAGATGAAATGTATTTTGTGTATTCTTCGGTTGCACAGTCTGAAGAGTCGCAGTGATAAACCCCAAAGCTTTGGCTGTTTCTGCAGGAAGTTTTTCCTACAAACTATGGCTCTGACTACGACCAAAGACTGAAGCAGATGGTGTCTCTATTCCTGTCCAGGCTGGAACAGCTGCTGCCCATACCAGACCTGCCACAGGTGCTTCTAACAGCAGTGCAAACGTCACAAATCTAAACAAAAGTGTCAAACATATTAAACAGTAAAGACACACCTGCATGTCCCATGAAAAGTGTGGATTCTGAAGGATGAAGATTTTGATTTGGTGTATTTGGTGTTAGGTATGGTTCTGCTTTATAGACGTGTTGGTCTTATTTCCTACATGTGTCAGACAGCTGCATGGCTCACAGAAACAACATCTGTGTCAGAAGATTTTGGACAACATCTGTCAGAACCTTTTGCCCTGAAGTCCCTGCTGCTTCATCACAGAGATCTGGGCACACTCACCACAGGTGAGTTCAACAGAGATGGATTATGTTGCTTTTTTAAGTGATGCTAATGAGTGAAATGTTAATTCCTCTACTCTGCCGCAGCTCCAACGAGTAGTGAGGAAGATGTCCTCTTGTCCACGCTGATCTTCCCTCCTCATACTGGAGTGGGGAGGTTCACTGAGGTCTACAATGAAGGTGATGACCAAGATAGTGAGAAAGATAATCTGGCATCGGAGGATTTAGAAGTGGAAGATATAAATTCCACCACAGCTGATTGGTTGCCAAGAAAGAAACCAGGTTAGACAAAAGCAGTGGACTAGAACTGATCCAAAGACAGTTAGTGTTTCTTATACTAACGTGCCGTGTCTTATTTTTTTCCCCAGGTCCTCTGTCACGCTTATTCATCTGCCCTCAGTGTGCATTTGCTCACCGTATAAAGAGGAAGGTGCAGGAGCACATCCAGAGTGAGCATCGTGCAGCACCCCCCAATGTTAAAAAAACACTGGTAAAAAAAGCCAAAGCTCACCCGAAAAGGAATGACTTCATCGCTGGAAAGAAGAAGGGTGTCTCGAACCGAAAGGGGATTTACAAACAAAAGGACTGCATGGAAAAAAAGCGGGAACATAAGGAGAAGAATGACAACGTGGAAAACAAGGAACGAAGGAGACGGAAAGAGCCCGCGGGGGAGGATAAAAGGTTTCTGAGCACACGAGCAGTAAACAAAAACTTCACAGAGGAAGAGACTAAATGCTTGACGTGTGAAAAGATTTTTGAACATCCGAATCAACTGAAGACCCACCTGAAGCTCCACACCTTCCGGCATCACTGCAGCCAGTGTGAGAAGGGATTCACCAGCTCATCCGGTTATTATCAACACCAGCGGCTCCACAAGAAAGGACGGATATTCACCTGCAGTCAGTGCAACAAGGGTTTCCTGTGTAATTACTCACTCAAGCAGCACGAGCGCCTACATAACGGCCCCTCCAACCTGTGCACCATCTGTGGAAAAGGCTTCTCCAAAACAGGCATTACAAGACACATGCAGATGCACCGAGGAGAGAAGAATTACCTCTGCACCACGTGTGGGAAGTCGTTTTTGTCTTCAGGAGAGCTTCTGCTCCACACTCGCTCTCACACGGGTGAGCTGCCGTACACCTGCACCCAATGTGGGAAGGGCTTCTCCTGCAAGAGCCACCTGAGCACCCACATACGCTCTCACACAGGGGAGCGCCCGTACCTGTGCTCCCAGTGTCAGAAGCGCTTCCTCACTCTGAACTGCCTGAAGAGACACACGCTCTGCCACAACGGGGTGAAACCGTTCAAGTGTCCAAACTGTGAGAGAGAATTCTCCCAGCAGGGCAATCTGAAAAGACATTTGGCGACTCATAAACCTGACGTGATTTAACATGTGATTTTTTTTTTTACGATGTACAAAAGAACAGTTAAAACAATGTAGATTATCATAGTGATGGCAAATGTCTTTATTCATATGATCCTCACCGATGTTTATCACTGAAAGATGCAATGATTTCCAGCATATGGAATAAAAAAGGTAAGTTTCTTTCCATGTTTGCTTTGGATTCTTTCAATTTTAAATCATGCTTGGAGACGCAATTGATTTTTAGAAAATGAGTTGTTAGGAAAGCTGTAAAGGTGAATTATGAATTTGTTTCTGGTCTTAAAACCCCTGAGTGGATCATAATACAATATTATTATAATAGAGAATAAAAAATGATTGCTTCATTTATCATCAAACACTTTATCCTCCACGCAAGAGTCGCTGGTGCCAATCCCAGCTGACATAGGATGAAAGGCGAGGGGACATCCTGGACAGGTCACCATATCCATCGCAGGGCCACACAGAGACAATGTTATATCATAAAGTAAGCACAGTATTATTAGAGGATAACATCCAGCTTCTCTCCAAGGTCATGTGACTAGAATGACGTGTGGAATACAACTCTTTTCTTGGTCCAGTTCAATTTCTTTAGCTGCTCCAACGTGATAAACTGATAACTTTATTCCAGATGCGCACAGAAAAACGGAAGTGAAAAACACGGCTGTAGGAAATGCAATTTATTTGCAATTTTTTAATAACATCATTCCTCAGATAAAAATGCAATGTTACAGGAATATACATCAGATATTAATTTAAAACTTGCTTTCAAGGGACCATACAGTCTAAATATACTTTTTCCTTTTTTATTTACTGTTAGCGTGCGTTATAAGCAAGACAGACTCTGTCACCAATGACAGACTGACAAGTTACAGATACAAACTGTACATTACGTATTTACAAATCAACTTTTTGTTTGGTTTTTCTATTCAATTTTTATTGAAAATAGGAGTAGAAAAAGTGATTGAATTAATATTCTGATTTATTTCATTTGTATTCTTTCTTACTAAAGTCTAAAATGAAATGAACAGAAAAAAAAATATCAAGAACTCTCCTTTAGAAAAAAGAAAGAGAAGATCAAGAAGAAGAAGGGGGGGTTGTGGGGGGAAAGGGTGTGTCAACTGTGAGACCATGCAGTCGTCACCAAGGAGACAAATGGTAACTGAGGAAACCAAATGATGTTGGGCCAGTGTCACTTAGCAACCTCAGAACCAATTAAATCCCTCGTAGAGTGGAGGGGGTGTGGCTTATGTTAAAGAACTCAAGTTACAAAACAGCCACCTGCCTCCAAAGCTACTGCAAGCACAATAACACACTCTAGTTCTTTTTTTTTTGGACCATAAATAGTGCTGTTATTATATACTACATTTAACAGTAGCGACACAACTAATATCACCACACGTTGGTCTCTGTGTGAACACCTCTCTCTCCACAAAATAAACTGGAGCATCGACGACGCACGTCTCTCTCTTGACAAGAAAAGAACACAAACAAACAGCTCAATCCATCAGAGACTACGGACAAACAGAATCATAGGTCACTGCTGACCGGTGGAGAACAGAGGCCATGCAGCACTGACATTTACCTGGTAACCACACAACAGAAAAGCCTTCTCGTTCAGACACGCGCGTGTATGGAGCTGTGGATCCCCTGCCACTGAGACAACAGGCCTGGATAGAGTTTTAGTTTATGACTGTGTACGTTTGAAGTCTCAAAACACCCACTAATGTATGTGACGCCGTGACTCGTTCATTAAATTTCCTTTTCTCAGCAACATTGAAACCACAAACGGGGTAAAGTAAAGTTTGGTGAAGCTCTATTGTGCCAGCAAAGAGCAGATCTGTGAGAGCCACACACACACACACACTGAGAAAGCCTGGTTAAAAATTTGAGGAAAACACCTCAACTTAAATCTAACTCGAAATCTAACTTTCAAATACTAAAAAAGGTGGAGTTTTTCCACTGCATCCGACATTCATGACGATGACAGCGCTGAAATAATAATAATCATTCATGTTCGAGACAAGAAGAAGAAGAAGAAGAAGAAGACGGAGATGCAGAGACATTCATGGCTCCGGTTGAGGAAAGAGTGTGCTCCATAAAGCTGCAGCCACACCTCTGACAACCTCTGAGCTCAAAGTCACAGTTACTACAAACACTCGCCGGTAAAGCAGAAAACTCCATCCACACGTCCCTCTTTTCTATTCTATGTATGATTTACAGCTCCAATGAGAGCATGAATAACAGACTGCGTGAAACACAAGGCTTTCAAGGTCCTTCAAATACTAACAGTCCTCCTAAATCCTCACATGGTGCTGCTGTGGTTGATGCTACACGATGGGTGAGTTAGAGCGAGAAAACGTGGCTTATTTCTAAATCAAACTGGGCAAGTGAAGCAACTCTCTACCTATCTGGTCTGTTTTTGAACTGCTGTTCCTCCTCGCCCATAAAATTCATAGAAAAATACAATTCTGCCGCGACCGATGGGTGAAGGCTTCACGTGCAAGACCTGACATGCATGAAAAAAGAATTCAAGCCATTTGAGCGTCACTCTGAGCCACTGCAGTATCAAACTTGGAGTTAAATGACATGTTCCTATAGCTCACTAAAATCCTGCTTTTGCTTTGGTGACACTCAAAATAAAAAGACAAACCTCTACTCAAAGGAAACTTAACAATAATGATGTCTAACACAACAAATGCCACCTCCAGTCCTGATCTGAGCCCTTTTCCCCTAAAAGAACAAGAGTTCTTTTTTTTAATCCTCTGCAAAATCCTGCTCCAGACTATCTTATGATTCTCTTATAATATAGTTGTTCTATACGCATACACTGTATAATATCTAAAATAGAAGTAATATAAATGTTATTTATTAATATATTCATTCTTTCACGTTCCGTTCAAATTCCCAAAAAGCACTCCATCAATACTGAGGTGATTCTCCACAACATGGGGAATTATTAATTCAGGTTAATTCAAATCCTATGACAACAAGCATGGCTGATTTTCTTCTTCTTTCTTTCTTTCTTTCTTTCTTTCTTTCTTTTTTTTTAAACCTACAATAAAAGATAAACTAATTCATATTCAAAATAGTCCTCTTAAAATATTTTTTGTTGTCAGGATCAAACAATGATCAACAAACATTTCAGTTCACATGAAAATATAAAAATGTTCTGTTTGTTTAAACACACAACTCTTAATACTTGGATGGTCTCCGTTATCAAACCTTTTTGTGGCTTTTTACTTTAGTTCAAGTCCTTCATATTCTTTCTTAAAGGCAAACAAATAATAAGATGAAACAAGATAAATAGAAGCTACATGGTTTTCATGGCTTGAAGCAGAGCGAGCGACATATTTAGTATTATAGTTAGTTTTTTTTTGGTTAGATGTCTTTAAATAGCTTAAATAATATAAGTTGGACAGGAGACACACGTCTCCCTGCTACAGTAGAAAAACACTAAACACAGAACAATGATGAGCAAACATTTAAGATTTTGGATTTCTCTGTTGCTTAACATTTGAAAACAGACAGTCAGGTCAATTTGGGAGGAAAGTATTGGATTCTACTAGTTATATAACCTAACCAGGCTCAGAAATGTACATTATGGAGCTGTTAATGCCCCCTTTAATAAATAAATAGTTCACTTTGGACTTAGGCATCACACAAACGTGAGCTACACTAACTATAGTAAGTAGCCTGTTCACAGAACATGGGGCAGTTTATATTGTCCTCTTAAACTAAATGTAAGGTAAAAACAGGGTCAGGTGAAACAGGTAACATTCTCTATCCCTCGCTGTCTAAAACACATTGATTCAGGAATTTTTAACCGTATATAATGGTTTGTAATATTACATTTTGACTGAATAATTGTTTTGATTAAATGGAATTGTTCAAGTTTACGGAATGGAAGGAATAAATACTTTGTGGCAAAAACAGACACAACAATATCCTTTAAACTGTGTTTCAATTTCATTCTAAATGGAGACGAAAGTCTCCAGCAGTGACCTGGTGGAAGAAACAAGGTATTTCATTTCCCAACATTTGATAGAAATGTCCTGCAAATGAGACAAAACCAGGCCTGAAACTTGAATTTCCTGCCCTGGTGCTGACATTACTCGTGTTCTACATGGAAATATCTTTACATTAAGCCATGTGTTTGCATGGAGTCTGGGAACGAGCCGAGCCTTTAGTGAAAGTGTGAGCCCTCAGATAAAAACACATCTTCAACCCATAACTTTAGAAATACAGTGGATAAAGTGGGACAGCCTCTTAACCCAGTATTTTAATAATTACATTCCCAAATAGGTGTTGTGCCCTTTTCCTTACTCTATAACATTCTGGTGATTAAATATTATATATTCATATATATATTTATATATATCTTGCTATATATGGTATATAAAAATATACAATCATTGGCTAGTGGTGAGACAAAAGATATTATCAGTCACATATAGAACCAATACTTCTTACCCATGCACATGTTAAACATTACTTACATAATATGTGTATGACCCTATACCACCCTGAAATCCAAACCTTCTACAATCAATAAAAAAGACTCTAAACTCTTTAAATGTCCTTACCAAGTCACCAAACACCCACTGCTTCCTACTAGATTGTCACCCAACGATGAAAATGAAAAACATCCGTCTCCGCTTTAACACGAGGGAATGGTTTGATTTGACTCAAAGCGGCGTGACAGAGAACACTGGCTTGTTTGTTTACAAAGCATAGGTGTAACTAACAGATTTAAAAAATGGCTACGTTCATTTATAGTGGACTTAGTGGTTTAGTGGAGCAGCATGATTGAAGTTATTGGCTACACCTGTGCTTTTTTTTGGACGCTTTGTCCCAGTTCCATGTGACTGTATGTGCTGCTGACTGTGTCTTCTCGCAGTAAAAACTAAAACAGTCCTTAAAGGATGCATTTTGGCAGTCAGATCGTCAACAAACGTGTCAATGTAACAGATTTAAAGTGACATTATCATCTTAAATTCACATAAATTGATAGTTTTGCATTTGTCTATATCTAAGTTAATATCATCACCATGTCAGAGATCTAACTCTAACAGAACCCAGTGGTGGAACGTGACCAATATAATATAACACTTAATCAGGTCGAATACACGTTTACAATGTTTACCTTTGTGTGGGTACATTTCACAGTATGGAATTGGGACATTTCATCTTCAGTTAAACCAGAATCAGACCATTTTCATTTTTATATGGATCAGTATGTGCTTGGTACATTAAAAATAAGCTTGTTTGTAATCAGTGTGTTTGTGCGACACACAGTATAGCACCTGCCTCTCTATCCATCACGGTGATGCACTCAATCCCCCCCCAAAGCTGCTAATTATGGTCATTTTGGTCCATTTGTTCCAAGTTATTCCCACTGCTCTGTCTCTGCACATGTCAGCCAGCGAGGACAAAACTAACAATTAGTGACGCCTGTCTAAAAATACTCTAGTTTTCCTTCATGTTTTCGGCCATCGACATACAGTAAACACAAAAGAACCCTGAACTGTTCTTAGAGCCCATAATAAGACACAAGATATGCAAAACCACCTTTCAACAAATACTCCACTCACTGCTGTCCACTGTCAGAGAAATCACTGTATGTACACTAAGTAGAAACTGGGATAAGATAATTCATTTGATTAAAACTAACACGTGAAAGAGCTGTTCACTCCAGCTGATGTTAAACCATTTCAGACCCATGAAAAGATAAATAAATACACCGTCACTATACTGCACTGCAACACATGTGATTTCAAGTATGTTCGGTTTCTCTGGCATGGAAACAAACAGAAAATAATACATCTTCTTCATCACTGATATATATATATATATATATATGTATGTATTCTTTTTTTCCTCCACTTTCACAACTATATTTACTTCGGGAACCTTGTATACAGTCATAGTTATTGCATTGTTTTTGCATATCTTGTGGGATGCAGGATCACACCCACTCAACACCTCAGAGTACATGCTAACCTACAGTATGTAAGAACTAAAAAAAACACTGCAGTGACACTCCACACCACACGGGGACAACACAGGCCTCTGACTCTCTCGCTCTCATCAGCATCCAAAACCTTTCAAGAGCCTTTTAAACACCAACAGCAAAGCCTGGTTTGAGCACTTCTATGCTATGAAAGAATGTGTGTGTGTGTGTGTGTGCGTCGAAAAATTATAACAGTGACAGGAACGTAAATGTAATACGGATTATATTGAGTATCTGAGTGCATATATGCATTTATAACATTAGGAATGAGAAGTGATGATTCATGTTAAGGCTGTGACGATAAAAATAGTTTTTTTTTAATATATATATATAGATATATATGTATATGTATATGTATATGTATATGTATGCAACCTTGTGTCAGCGAATAGTTCCGTTACATAATTCCTTGCTATAATAACTGATGATATAGATTTCCGATCACTTCTCTGCTCTGACAGCAACATTCATAGCTGATGATGACGACATGGTGAATTGCTGTCTGTAGCAGCTTGGATACAAAACAACGTCTTTAAAATCCATGTGCCTGCTGGATACAATTATCACTGAGGATTTAGACCTAATAATCCTTAGGTTCGTCAAGTAAATCGGCAATAATAATAACAACCTGGAGGAGAACTCTCAATTAAATTCAGGCTTAACTGTTGAACAAAGTTCGGAAACAAAAACAACAAAGCATAAAGAGAGAGATTAGGAGATTAGATTCTGAGTTAACTCAAATCTGCTGTACTAAATTTAAAGTCTGAAAAAAAAAAAACCCTGCTTAAAACAACTTCAAATCAAGAATAGAGACTATTTTTAGGTGCTTCTGCAGCAACTCAAAGGAAAGAAAGCAAAAATAAGAAAGATTTATTCTTCTGAAGGCGAATGATCGTGTGGAGGAAAAAAAGAAGAGACTTAACGTCAGGGAAGGGACTCCTTTGACAGCTCGGATGTTTTCAGGGTTTTGCAGAATGATCATAACCACAGCAGCACTGCCACTAAATAAAAAATAAAATTCAAAATTCACATTTAATTTGCATAATAATGTCACACGTTTGTTACTGGCACAGGATGCAGTGTATGGCAGTGTGTGTTCATACATACATACCCTTCCCTGCCACTAACCCGGAAAATTAAGCTTGGCGGTCACTCTTGAATCAGATTGTGATATTAATACCAATATTTTGACATTTGAAATTTGTCTTTTAAACATGTTTTTAAAAGGTGCCTTTATTTTATTTTCTGGATTCCGGATTGTGGCGATTAAAAAAAAAAAAAAAACACACAGCTGCTTTTCCACGTTTTCCAGCATATGGCCGGACTTTTTCAAATTGAACTGAATTATATCTGTTGACAGCTGGAAACGATGCCGACATAAGGAATGTTTTTCAGACCTGTTCCCTGTGTAACGCACCGAGGACTGAATGCCATATTGTGGCTGAAGACGTCATCACTCGAGGGACACGCTCTTAAAAGAGAAAGTTTGGTCAAAAGACTTCAGCATGTGACCTCGAAGGCATCAGAAAACAAAACACACCAGATCTTTCATGACACAACCTTCCACTGAAAGCTCTCTAATTCATATCCACCAGTTAAACCACACGGACTATCAATGATCAGTAAATATCCCGTTTGTATTACAAATTCTGCAGTAATCAGCTTCACCAGGTAAATGACATTTGCAAACAGAAAACGTATCAGAATGTTTTTGTGTTATCAGCACACACCTCCAACAGAGAGGTGTGATTTAAAAGGTCCTGCAGCATCTGTACACCAGCCCTAATAATTATTCATTTGAAGGTTTGAACCACCGTCACATGAGGGAAAACGTGATTACAGTGAGTTGTAGCTGAACAGTTCATTCACGAGGCATCGCTGTGGCAGTAGGAATTTGGCGCGTCCACCATTTAGAGCAACAATTTCGTGAAGGATGAAAAGCAGCAACTGCCCAAAGGCTTATTACCTTTTGGCCAAGCTGCAGCGTCGATCAACTCTGTAAACTAACTGTCACTCTCTCCTTACTGGAAACCTTCCACTTAAACATGAAATATAAAGGAAAGTTACAAGTAATGAGTAATTACATTTAAAAAATAATAATCCAAATAAAAATACATAAAGTGGCCTCTGACTCTGCAGCTTGGCTAAAAAGTAAATAATTGTGTCAAAGAAATAACATAGCTTTGGAAGCATGCCTGTCCATGGTAACCCTGTGTTAAGGAGGCCCATTATCACACGCACACACGCACGCACACAAAACACCATACTTGTAATGCTACCTTACTTTAGTGTCTAGGCTTAAAATCAGCTTTTTAAAATACTTAAGTAACCATTCAGCCATTCACAGACAAACACACACACACACACACACACACAAACGCATATCCTCACACACATTTTTTTTTTCTCCTCTGAGAAAAATAAATAAATAAATAGATACAATCTGTAAAAGGTGCATACTGATAGAGAGAAAGACCCCACCCCCCGATCTCACACACTCATACACACATACATCCTGTACTAAAATGCAGACACACCCACACACACACACACACAAATATAGTTATGCACTTGCACGCAAACTCTACGCCCTGCTTCGATACTTAAAACCTCTTAAAATTCTCCTAAAAAATAAACCAGGCAAAAATACATTTATAAGACCAGCACCCCGATTGTGCAAACAAATCAAGGATAAATTAAACCAATAACATCATGAATATAAAACAAAAATAGTCATGGCTAGCCAGTTTTGCACAATATTGAACTGTTAAATACATAGTGGGCGTGGTCTGTGGAGAGGGAGTGTGTGGCGGCAAATCCAGTTGGATTCCACGCCGAGAGGAAGAGGAGGGTCTTAGACAAGGAAGTGGATTTGATTGACGTGCAGATCCTGTGCAGATCGATGCCACGGGTCTGCTGTGTTTTCAACTGGTCACTCCCTCTGTTCTCCTCCATCCTGCCATCTTTGTTGCCCCGCTGGACGCACACACGCCTCCCTGAGGGCTAAAAAAACGCAAAACCCCAGCGATGGAGGGGGAGGGATGTTTGAGTAACCAAAGAGAAGGGGAGGACGAGTGAGGAACGGTGAGGTATGAGGCAGAAAAAAAAAAAAAAAGAGGCTCGCTGTCTCTGCTTAGCCACAAAATGCTCCTCCCATTTCCTGTTTTCAGCAGGAAGCAGGCGTGGCCAAACAAGAAAAGCAGCAGAGGAGGTGGAGCCAGATCTTAGTGACTAATGAGGTGAGTTTGTCTCTCAATTATTGGCCAGTGAACAAACAAACAAAACAAGAGCTGGGTGGATTCCTGCTGACCAGAGAGTGTCTCCCGCTGCCCGTGGCCCCCAGTTCACGGCCCAGTTGTGGCTGTTGGTTCATCCCTCAAATCTTTCCCTCCCTTGGTTTAGGGTGGTGTGTCACTTTAATCCCATTCCCAGGCTGGCAAGGCTGTGCTCCAGGGTTCTTAGCTTAGCTTTGGAAGAGGAGGAGAAATTACATTTCAAACGGGGGCTTTCCACGCCTCTGTTTTACTCAATACAGCGCTTCATCATCAGTGAAATGAGGAGTTGGAACTTTGACCACAGGTGGATGTGGTTAGATTTTAATCCTCAACTGACCCCCGTCCACAAACTGGTCTGCTGTCCCCTACCAGGCTTAATGGCGGCCAGACAAACATCAATAACACAACACCAAAGTAGGCATAGGAAATGAAATCCATAAACACACTTTATAGACGGCAGGAAATCGATAAAAGGACTTCCCGCCTCTGTTGGCTCCTTCCTACTCTTGCTTCACTCTACTTTCCTTGGTCTTTTTTGCTTGTCTCTACTCTGCTGCTCATCATTTTTGAGGACATGATAAAACTGTGAGGCACTTTAGAGACACACTGAAACATGTGTGGTGAATGCACACACACACACGTACAAATAGAGAAAATCATAGACCAAACACGCACACACACACACAAGCATACAGTCAGAGAGTATAGAGTATAGTGTGGTTCACTTTACTGCAAACACTCACACACACACATACAAACTCATATAAACCAACAAAGTCGTAACCAGGTGTTTAGGATTGCGTCACTGGCGGCCATTGTCCAGAGCAGTCACGTCTGGCAGAGAGGCAGACAGTGTGTGTGTGTGTGTGTGTGTGTGTGTGTGTGTGTGAGAGGTGGGGACAGACAGAGCCAGCTGCGGCGCTGTTACCCAGCGCTGACAAGCGTCAGTCTCTGATGACGTCAGAAGGGCCAGTCAGCCGATTGAACCCATCGAGCTGATACCTACAAACTAGTCACACACTCCATGTCTTCGTCCTCCAACAGCCCGCTGTTCCTCTGCCGCGTACCTCCAATTACAACTGAGCTTCTATGTTGCTCCTCCTCCTCCTCCCTCTCTACCACCACTTCCTCCTCCTCCTCCTCCTCCTCCTCCTCCTCTTCCTCCTCCTCCTCCTCCTCCTCTTCTTGTCCTCTCTCCTCTGCTAGCAGCTCCTGCCGTTCCTCCATTGAGGATGGCCCATGGACGGAGCTTCTGCTTCCTCCCGCCTCTCCAACGCCCTCGCTGGGACTCAAGCTGACTGCTCGGTCCCTGTGCACTGTTGCTGTTGCTGTTGCTGTTGCTGCTGTGTGGAGAAGGACGCTGCCATTGGGGCTGTTCTGTGAGTGAGAGGAGGCGCTGGACGTGGTGTTTGTGGGGGTGCTGCCATTGAGAAGGTTGTTCGCGGCTTGCTCCATTTCCTCGATGGTCATGTCACAGGCATCAGCCAACTCGGCCTTGGTTGCCTCGATGAATGACGGGTCCTGAGCGAAATGACCCAAACCCTCTGATATTAGCACCTTGACAGAGAAATGGGGAAAAGAGGAACGGAAAAGGAAGGGGTGGAATATGAAAGAGAAGGAAGGTGGGTGGAGGGTGGGAGAGACACATGTGAAAGGGTGGTAGTTTGTTTTTGCTTCAAATGTTAATCTCCATCCTTCTCACACGTGTGCAAGAACACACACTCACCGCCTCCACCAGACTGCCCGCACTCCCATGAGACAGTGAGCTGGAGTCTTTCCTCAGTAGCGAGGGCACTGTTAGCGACACCGGCCGAGGTGGTCTTTGATTGGACACCGAGCCGCCGGGGGTGGGACTAGGACTTGGACTAGGCCCTCGGCTGTTCCCGTTACTGTCGCTGTACCTGGGGACAACAAATTAGTTTAATTAAAGCCCTGTTGTGCCAATAGTGTAAATCAAACTGCATTGTGACTCGTAGAAGTTAATTTTAAAGTTCTTCATCTTACCAGGGCCCACAGTTGACGGAGGGCAAGCTGGTATTGAGCTTTTCAAGGGAGTTAGAACCCTCTAGCCTCAGAAAGGGCACTCGCTGATAAGAGGCATCACTGCTAAGGGCTGAAAAACAAAAAGAGAAACATTCACAAGAACAGACCAATCCAATATAACTAGAAATGACAAAGGTGCAACATGACATAAAGAACTGATAATACCGGATTACTTTCTCTTAAGTGAAACATGTCCTTGGTAAGAAAGAAATGAACGCCAACTTCTCACAGGATTCATATCGTCAGCAAACATTTTCCCGAGGTCAGCTGCTAGTTCCAGGTCTTCTTCAATAGCACAGGATGTCAATTTCGCAAATTATGTTTCTATTTAGAGACCTATGTATAGACACCAGTGTGATTGACAGCTCGTACCATCCAACAGTTGGTGTCTGTGTACGTCCGGCTTCAAAAACTGACATGACACCGGTCAAATCACAAATCTCAAGGCTTCATAATGGAATCTGTCTAGTAACAGATGACTATGTCTACTTTATACACACATCTACAGTACTGTGTGTGACTGAGGATGCACTTTACCTGTGGGACTGGCCGGAGGCGTAGAGCACAGCCGACTGAAGAGAGTCGGTGAGTGACTCCTCCTTAGCAGAGGACTCAAACCTGCCACTGCTAGTGCCTAGAGGAGGAGGAGAAGGATAGAGCGTGCTGTATTTACAACCTGTACATGTGAATGTCATTTTATTCATTATATTATAAAGATGTCTCCTACCTGATGATGTACAAGGTGCAAGGGTACAGCCGTCTTCTGGGAGACGTCTGGCCTTGACTGTCTCCTGAGACACTCCAGGTTGAAGGATGATCTCCGCACTGACATCCACACCACAAATAAGGAGATAATTGTAAAAATAGGCACTTTAACAGAGAGAGACTATGTGTGTCTTTACTTACCCAGAGAAGTGGGGCAGAGGAAGACACTGGGAGACTGCCACCCTCCTCCTCCTCCTCCTCTTCGGTCCTCTACCTCCTCTCCTTCCTCCATGGGAGTCAACTGCTTACATGTTTCATCTTGATACACTAGCCTAATGTGAACACACAGACGAATTAATAGCAAAATGTTTAAAATGTGTGGATACTAAATTTGTTTTTTTTGTTTTTGCTTGTTTGTCAACAGTACATGTCAGAGGAGAGCGAGTGGTCATCCTCGTGGTACTCCCTGTCGTCGACGTAGCTCTCATCGTACGTCTCCTCCATTGACTCCTCCCCTCTTCTTATGATTGGCAGATGGCTGTCACTCGAGTCCGAGCTACAAACAACCAAACACACAACCGCAAAAAGCAAACAGACACACACACACAAACATAGAAAATGAACATAGACACAGACCACATACAGAACGACAGGTAGACAAATATGCAGACATAATGTGAACACAAACACAGAGACAAAAAAAGAAGCAGCTGATTAGCAAAAAAAAAAAACTCGAGGAGCTTACAAGGGGAGACTGAGGCTTAACCATTGCACGTAGGAAAAGGAATGAGCATGAAGGAGAAGAAAAGACTAGAGGGAAAGGAGGAAAAGCAGGTGGAAAATATAGCTATTTTTTTTGTCAAAGCAAAATGGTAAGAAGCCTTGAAGGCAACACCTGGAGTATGACTAACTGATAGTGTGACAGAGGAGCAGACATCTTTCCAAAACAAAGATCAGAATGATCTTGTCATTAACTAATTGAGAGATTGAGAGTGTGCAGTGTTTTAATGTTGGCCTTCAGGGAGATGGACTATTCTGCTGTTATTATTTAAAAAGAATGCCAACAAAGTTTGAGAATCAGATTCAGTTTTTTTTCTGCTACTCTCTTGGATGAGGTGGAACATTTTCAACAAGCCTCAAGAGAGACTGAGAACTTTAACAGACACAGATGTACTTTCTTTGTATTCAAAAGATGTCACGTCATACTCTCTGTCAACATCTTTTTCATACTTCAGACTTAAGCTTGGAGACATTCTGACATTTGTATTTTTTTTTTCTTCTTCACCAGATTTAAAACTACGCTATAGGACATCGTAGCTTCCTGAATAGGTTCATGTTTCATTTTTTAATGCTAAACATAAACACAACTAACATGTTTTCTCTCCAGCATATACAGTACTGAAAATTTTCAAGTTTCCAAATGTCAAGATGTCCCTTTAATCCGCACCTATTTCAGGGCTCCACAGCAAACTCTGGGTTAGAGCAGTGTTTGATTAAAACTAAAATCGTTATGTACGTCAGAATATGCATATATAGCATACCTTTGGCTGCAATTACATAATACACCGTCATAACATGTCAAGTCAACACAAGTCAACCCTAAGTTTCTCAACATTAAAGACAAATTTCACGGAAACATAGATCATATTTTTCTGTAGACAACTGAGAGAAGTCGAGCAACCCTAGGATATCGTACAACACAACCATTCTGCTGTAAATGTAGGGAGCTATTGCACAGAAAACTCAGACAATGAGTCTGACATTCTGTCTAACCCAGACCTGCCGTAAACTACAATAAAACACAGGAGCCAGAGAGGAAAGGTTCGGTCATGTTGCACCAAACCGACTTACTGTGGATTTGGTAGCAGATAATATACAGTAGTAGCAGCAAGAGTTTGCTATAGCAACTAAAACATCATGTGCGTAGCAACAAGTGTAACTGTAACACCCCAATAGATTTATTAGGCAGTAATGAAATCTTTCTACATTCACTTAGCGGACTAACATACACACATGCACGCACACACACACACACACACACACACACTCTCTCTCTCTCTACTTTCCCTGGCAACATACCGCATGAGGTTGTCATAAAAACACGTCCTGCTTGCCACCAGAACCAAAAGACAGGAAAAGAGAAAGAAAAGGAAGGGAAAAGAAGGTGAAGGGAAAAGACTAACCAAATCTGTCCAGACTGAAATTTTAGGTTTTATGTATGTAAATATGACGGTCAGGAAAACTGAAAGAAAAAGATTAGTGCAAAAATAGAACACTACTCATATAAAAGAAAACGTTTTAACGCTCAGTGACACACAACCAGCTCTCCTGGCTGCACTCACCTCTTTGGAGGAAAGCACCATGCAGATCTTGGCAGCAGGATGGGGGTGAGTGGCTGTCCTGTGTGCCCGTCCACAGTGCTTATAGACGGACTTGGGAATCGACTGATGCCCTGGGTTGTAACGCCGACCATGCCAGTGTTGTTGGCATTGTTAATGTTGGCATTTGAGCCTGATGAGGAGTAAGAGGAAGGGGTGAAGGTGGTCGAGTCCATAAGCTTCTCATGGGACGGGCTTTCACCTTCGCAAGGTGAGCCCTTCTGGCTGATATGCAAAGGACGCTGGGTAGTGAAGGACTGCGGGAAAGATCCGTGGCCATCGCTCTGGTTGTAGTAGTTGACGTGGTTGCCAAATAACCCACCCGTCCGCTGAGAAATGAGAGGAGAGAGGGCAAATTTAAAAAAAGGCAAGAAAAATGCATAGGAGAGGAGAGGAGAGGAGAGGAGAGGAGAGGAGAAGGGATAGAATTATAATAAGATCTTTATATCTAAAGAGTCAGAATTCCTACTGCCACACGCACTACTCGCAGCAAGCTTTAATCAGCCATGATGGGAATCCTTGGTTCCTTGGCATAGAAGCAGACTAAGGAAACTGAATTAAATCTTGGTATAAAACCTCAGCATTGCTCATATTGACCAGGTACCAGAGGAATGATTTAATGTTACATCCTGTTCTTTTTGCGACTGCAACTCAAACGTAAAGTAAACCTGTTTGTTTCAGTTTGTCTCCTATAAATAGTTCATGTAAATAAGTCCTGCTTCTAACAAAATAGGAGCATTAATACGAGTATGCTCCTATTTTGCAATGATGGTGAAATGGAAGGCATGTAACTAGCTTACCTCACCTTACCTCTCAGCAAAGGAGTAGAAGAATTTGAATGTGTGACTGAAATTATCTGCTGTGATTGGTAGCCAAGCTATGTGGTGGGAAATGGGATTTTTTTAAAATTATTATTATTTATTTTTTTTTTAAATGTAGTTTTGATCTGAGCACATGCAAGCATGTACATGTATGTGCATGGAGCAGTAAGCTGGGCGGCAATCATCTCGCTCGCTCTTTCTCTCTGGAGAGTGAGTGAGGGTGTGTGTATCCAACCTTTACCCTGAAGATATCGTCCTCAGAAACGGCCGACACGGGCTCCTTCAGACCTTTATCCATCTCCTCCTCCACAGTCAGGTCTCCAGAGATGGCCCTCCGAATCTCTGGACCAATATCATGCAACGTCCGCAGGCCCGCCTACAGATAAGACAAATAACCACACTGTGTTGCACTTATCTTGGAACAAAAGAGACCGATGGGTTTATTGTTCTGTCATAACCCCAAAACAAAGCATTAGTGGCTGTGCTCACACAAAGTACAAAATAGTTTCTTTGTTCTACTTTATTCCTCAAATATTTCTTCCACAATTCTGTAACCACAGTCTGTCACCAGATATCTACAGGAGTGAACAAAAATGTCTGCGTGTTTGTGTACCTGCAGAGAGAGGGCAGTTTTGGGAGGCACCTTGGCCACAAGCCCTTGTTCTTTCCTCTTCTTAAACTTGCGGAAATATTCTTGTATGAGGAAGGTAGCGTAGAACTTCCCGACCGTGACCTCATCGTCTGCAAGAAAACACATTTATTTACGATGTTAAAGTTTAAAATAGTGACTAACAGGTTTGTTTTTGTTGTGATATTCCGTATACGTACCACCAGCAGGGGGCACTACTTGATCCAAGAGTTTCATGCTGGTTCTCTTCCATATCTTCTTCACGATTGCCCTCAGTTCCTCATTGGCTTGCTCTAGGTTGCCTGAACACACGAACAATGTAGTGAGAAGAAAAGTAAATCTTTTGAACACTGGATTCCTACATGCTAGGAAGGTTATTGATAATTCGATATCAGGGTTACACTGTTACCATCTGTCTTAATCCTGAGTGCAGTTCTGACCAGGGCAAACAGTGTGGCGTTGAACATTACTGTTCCATCGCTGTTCAGAGGCATGTTCATTGACACCAGACGCTGAGATAAAACAGACACACAAAATTAAACACACAGTAGCACCCAATCACACAAAATCATCCCTGTTTCAAACATGTTTGATGTGTTGTCAGTTTGCCATTGTGGAAGATGTTATTAGCGGTCCATATGTCTTACATAGACAGATTTTTCTATAGTAATCATTCACAAACTTCCATGAACTTTTAGGAGCATAGTTTGCATAGTTTTGCAGCCCCTTAGACCATGTTTAGTCATTTGTGTGTCTCTGTGTGTGTGTGTGTGTGTGTGTGTGTGTGTTTACCTTGCAGGCCACCCTGTGCGGACAAAGCTTTCCAAAGCCAAGGGGAGGCTGGATTCTCCGCAGCAGAGTCACCACATCAAGGTGCTTTATCCTCCCCCTAAATATAAAGCAAGTGTCACAGTACAGAAATTCTCTCCACAACTACTGCTGATCACAGTGTCATTATTGGTGTCAGTTCAGACACATTGGAGGTAAACTTACTTAGCTTCTGGGTCGTACTCAGCCCAGATTCTTTTGAATTCGTCCAGATGATGTGGCCCCAGAATCGACCAGTCACGCGTCAGGTAGTCAAAGTTGTCCATGATGACGGCCACAAACAGGTTGATGATCTGGGGAACATCAGGAGACCAGTCAGACTCTAAACTACCAGTTTATAATCGTTTAGAGCCTTTGTGAAAAGCCCAATTAGGCAGACATGGAGAAGTATATCTTCAAGTTATCGAGCATAATTATTTGACATTAATCAAACTCTCTCTTTCTCAGCTTAAAAACAGGAAAATTCAAAATCTAAGTCTGTCTAATTCCGTCTCTGTACTCACCAGAAAGGCACAGAGCATGTAGAAGCTGACAAAGTAAATGATTGCAAACTGGCTGCCACAGTCCTCGTTGGTTGTGCTGTTCTCATTCGTCGATCCCTTCTCACATGGCCGATAGGTTGAGCACGCCAGCATGATCTCCTGCCACGCTTCACCTGTTGCACATCTGACACACAGACAGACAGACACATGCGCACAGACACACACGATATGCATGCAAGGATACATGGATATAGGAACGCCAACAAAACACAGAGGCACAGGCATGCATAGAGATACACACGTGTGCACATGTGCACCAGTATGGAGTCACATGTGCATTTATGCATAAGCACGTACATGAACATATACGCGTAAGCATAAAAGCATAAAGTGACACACACACACAAGCACACAGGTATGAAAACAAAAAGGAGGGAGACATACACAGATACAAGTGTTAGATTGTGTGAACAGCATAAAAAGCTTTTACACACAATTACACACAGACAAACTAAATTTGAGGAAATGATGAAGCAAATATAAAGTGTCCAATTTTGCAGTTTATCTTTGAATGGAAACCTAATACTGTGATTTATTTCATGATATGGACTGTTGGGAATATGAAATGATGCAAATGGCACGCTTTATGATTTAATACTACATATTAACAGCCTATACCTTGGCAGTGACATGATCTTGTAGTGCAAACCGACACAACATTTTCTCTGATGCTATGGGCAGATTCAAGTCATCAAAGCAACTGGAGTTAAGGATTGACATTGACAGATATTCTGGCCTTTAATTAATCCACAGCTGTCAGAACAAGAAAAAACAAGAAAATTCAGGAGATCCAAAAAAATAAATAAATCTAACTTACTGTTACTGATTTGGCAATACATTAATTATTAACAGAAAAGTCAGAAGAAGAGGAGAATAACAGCGCACAAAACAACAATGTGTTTATTTTGAATGCACTAAAAATCAATAAAAAAAATGACTGTCACTAATTAAGAGGAATAGGAAAGGTGTAATAATCTTCCTCACCTGAAGAGCAGCAGCACTGCCTGAGGGAACGTCTGGAAATTGTTGTTCCTGTTGATCTGAGTGTGGTCCCGCAGTGCTATCTTACCAAACATCTGCACAGGAGGGAAGTAAGTAGTCACAGCACACAGCAAATATGATGTCAGTGTTGACAAGAGGAAGTCAATCAGCATTAAAGGCCAGCTGTCCCCAAGCAAATCAAATTACAGTGTCTCCTGCTCATCATCAATAACATAAACTAGAACAACACATAGAGGAAGTAGAGAGACAACAGCAGACAGTCACTAGGTGGCAACAGCTTGAGGGGGAAGAAAAGTGGTGAAAAGCACGACATTGTGACTGAACAGGAACTCTGGACGGTAAGACTCCACGAGGACAAACACGGGACAAAGGCTTGCTGAAAAAAGAGATGGAGAGAGAGGAAAACACAGAGGATACAAGTCAACTGCTTACCTGCATTCCGATGACAGCGTATATGAAGAATAGCATCACTATAAGAAGAGCTACGTATGGCAGAGCCTATGAAAGAAAGGGACATATTAGAGACAAGTCTTCTACGAGGTTATCATGCACCGGGGCTGGAGTTCATTCACTTTCATTCAATTCGCACACATGCAATTTATCTGCAGTTGCTTTTAAGACATAGTAATTACTAAAAAAAAAAAAATGTGAACGTATTTGGGTTGTTAATGAAATGAAAGTGAACCGATCTGCAGTCCTGTGTGGCACAACACCAAAAACAGTCCAAGACAAATCATCTGACTTAGGAGAGAAACGCCTCAGTAAAATACAAACTGCTTGTGCCAGAAAGAGCAGGGCCACAGCATGACAGTTAAACGATGAAGTAAATAATTGTTATATATATGCACGTGGAGATAAAGAGTAACAAATTCAAATGACCAGTTTGTGTTTTGCTGCATCTCCAGTGCTTGACATTTCAATGACTACCGACTGTTGCATGAAGTGGCCCATCTTATCCAACACAAGAGAGAGAACAGATTATTTTCATGTCCCAGCAACTCTCTATCAAATGATTTCATTTTTGGTGGAGTGCTTCTTTAAACTTATCTACCACTTTACCCGCCTACAGGGAATGCTGAGCACTAGGAGGTGTGATAGTGATAGGTCCTTTGAGAGTTAGAAGAGTAGTCAAAGAAGATATGGAGAAAGATGAGACAAGAAGTTAAGATGAGGAAAGAGGAGAAAAAGGGAGGTTTTTGAGTTGTCCCTATACATCCCTCCCTGAATCTGCGTCAAGACTCCTAAACCACCTCTCCGTTACCTCACGCCTTCCCCCCCGTCTTTCCCTCCTTCAACATTACACTACAGGTAAAAGAGATGACACAGTCTTGTGTCCCATTCCACTGACTTTCTTAACAATTAGGAGGTGGAGACAAGGAGGGATGAAGCAAGGAAAAGAAAGGCAGCTTGTGAGACTTCGCCAGGCTGGCTTCACACAAGAACAAGGATATTTTTTATCTCACATCTGAAATCTCACAACTAAATTTATATTTATGAAGATTTAAATGAGCCTATTCTGGGTTAATTGTGCATATAATCACCTTGTTGAAAGTATGAAAAGCAACACCAGCAACTGGCATATAAACATTAAAATTGCTTTGCCAAATTTGGATCATAAAATCCATTAAGAACTGTTGGGGGGTCAATGGTATCCAAAGACCCGCTTTTTTCTCTGCTATTTCTGTCCTGTGCAAACCCAACCCCCTGCTCTAGCATGTTGTGTCCGGTTCTCCCCTCACTTGGAAGGATTTGATGAAGGTCCACAGCAGGGTCCGAATCCCTTCCCCGCGAGACAGCAGCTTCACCAGCCTCATCACGCGGAACAGCCGGAAGAAGGTGATGGAGATCCTGGCGTTCTCTTCAGAGTTCTGCAGTCCCTTTTGGTGGGGTTTGGTGTTTTTTGGAAAAACACAGGACGCATGAGGACACATGCAGATAGGCAAGGGAGGGAAACACACACACACACACCGCACACGTAATCATACAAACACATGCATCAACGCAGACATACAACCATTTGTATGCATATTACCACCCACACATACATGTGGATGTGAATATACAGGACACACACACACACACATGCGCCCGCACGCACGCACACACACACACACACACACACACACATTCAGTTAATAAATGGAAATCTGCGTCCTACAAAATCCCATCAAAATCAACTGGCAAAAGAGATCTGGGAGAGAATCGGGCAATCATGCCTATTTTTGTGGCTTCCAGAAAAAACACTAGGCAACAAAAGGAAGGACTGAGCATCCGTCAGCTTCCTGAACACATCTGCTTCAGCCCCTGTTTCTCCAACCATGCAACAAGCCAGATTAAAGTTACTACACAGCATCACATTAAGCTATCTTAAACATCAAACCCTATAAACATCACAAGGACCAATTTAACTTTATTGGTCCTTCAAACCACAGCACTCTGCGTTTCATTCTACCTCATCTCATAGCTATAATAATCATCGCAGGCATATTCTTGGTGGTTTTTCCTGTGTCCTATTACAGGTAAACTCATCATTGCACAAGTATAGGTCATTTGGAAATTCCACTTAGTGTGCACTACAATTTTAACTGAATTCAAACTCTGCTAATGATGGAGGTAAACACTTATAAATCACTGGTAATTCACAACAGATAGGAGTCCAAAATAAGATCGAGCCTAGTGGCAAATTCCTCTTTCACTAAATCATTTAGACAGGCTAATTGCCAGTCACAAAGAGACTTGTCACCAGGGGCAACAGTGCAAAGAAGATATTCAGGTATAGTTAAAGATATTTTTGCCGCACGCAGCTCCTGCCAGGTACAAAAAGGATATATTGGTTGGTAGGAAATCTCTTCATCTCTTCCATCTCTTAACTTTGACCTTGTAGATACTGTTGCATGCCAGCAATGTTTTTTATTTTAATCCTGAATCGATATTGCAACAAATTAAGTGTTGAAGAAATCTATTGATCGGTACACTTTGAACATTTCTAATTAAACCACCATGGCAAGATACAAGTTTAACACACAGCGCAGCTTTCTGCCTATTGTCTCAGTCGTCATCCACCGGAAATAATTCCATAATGAAATATTCAGCCATCTTGTGCAAGTGCTATACTAATACAGATTTATTTATTCATGCTGCTACTCCTCATTCTCTGAGATAAAAAGGCAGAAAACCAAGGCAACATCAGGAACTGTGTAAACTAAGCATGACGCACATAATACAGCAGCTAACACTACATTATATACACAATAACACCACAAGCACCAGATTAACCAGGTGTAGTCATACAAATCAGTTCATTCAAACACAAAATAAAAGCCCAGGAAGAAAAGAAAATGTGGTATTTTCTTTTCTTCCTGGCCTTATATGTCACCACTACTGTGCCATGCTACATCTGCTTGCCTGCAATTATTCGATTTGACCCCAAAAAACACAACATCAACAACTCCATGACCTCTGAATCTGTTTTGCCATTTGAGTTTTTTCCAAGAAGCCACAATTTCTTTAAGTTAAATCCCACAGTGATTACACAGTGTGCTCCTAAAAAAGAACCAGCCATTCTTCACACATCTAACTGCAGTTTGGGATAACAGATATCATATGTTACTTTTCAAAAAGAATCTTGTCTCTAACGTGTACACAAATAAAAGTTGGGGAAATTCATTACACACATTTTTTATTACTCCATTATAATGTTTTTTTTTTCTTTTTTTCTACTGTAGTCTTGACAAGTAACTCACAACATGAGTTGTCCCAAAATCCATTGACAGATGTGTGGAAAATGACATGGCATATAAGTCAAAATTCTGTTCTACAAGTAATATCACAACTGGACCACAGTGGGCGCCATTGCACCATTGACAGAGTGAGGGCAGTGATAAAGAGAGGTACAGTGACAGTAAGTGTAACAGAGAGAGAGAGGGAGGGAGAGCAAGACATACTGTACACCAACAGACTGATTCACAGACAGACAGACAGACAAATAGATAGATAGATAGATAGATAGATAGATAGATAGATAGATAGATAGCAGGCAACTTGAGAAGTGTGGAAACAGCGTGATAGCGTGACCATGATGGCTTGCACCAATGACGAAGCATTTAAATCAAGAAACCACACCCATAAAGGTAAGGGGTGAGGGGGCAAACTGCAAGCCATGGTGAGGTGGGGACAGTGGGGACCATGGCAACAACAATAGCCACTCAAGGAGAAGTGACAAGAATCCATTTATACTTAGCCAACAGAATACAGTGGCCTTCACCACACACACATATATATATATATATATGAACAACATACAAAGAACAGCTCTATAGATATTGCTCTGGACATGCTGCAGAAGACGATAGCAGGAGCGACAGAGGCAACAGGACGAGAGAGGAGCCAAGAGTTTTGGATCATACCATGGACGGCGTAGCAGGAGGAGGGATGGAAGGATGGAGGGATGGAGGGATGGTAGAGGAGGTGGGGAGGCGGACGAGGTTACCGTCGGAGCGTACCATTGGCCTTACCACAGGGGGGTGAGAAGAGGAAGAGGAGGAGGAGGACGAAGAGGAGGAGGACGAGGACGAGGAGGAGTCAGCTGGCTTTAAGGAAAGGCAACAAAGATCAGCACCAGAGCAGCGCCTTGCTGTGAGTGTGTGCGTGTGTGTGTGTGTCACTGTGCATGTGTGCATGTGTGTGTTTCTAGACCAAGCACTCGGCTAGAGAGGGTTCAGTCTGGGATTATGGCGAAACTATTATTTTTATTCTGCCCAAGCAGGGGAATTTCTCTAAAATATAAGTGCATGTAGAAACTGGCCTCATCCTCTGCAAAGGCCACATCGCACTAAATCAGACTGAACCAATGAAATATTGTTGAGGAAATTTCTGCCCCATGCCTTCAGGGCCAAAATAATGAATGATGGTCAGGGCAGCCACTGAGGGGGGAAAAGGTGAACTGTGAACGTGTGTGTGTGTATGTGTGTGTGAAAAAAAATCTATATATATAGTGTCCATGTCTTGTGAAGTCATGGATCTGTGTGTGTAGTGGGTGAGAGAGAATGGCGCCTCTGTAGCTATCTGTTTTTCTTTCTGCCAGCTGAAGCTACAGTTGATGCAGCTTTAGTTTCACTAAGGCTACGTAAGACATTTGGCATTAAAGGACAATGCCTGCTTTGACACTGCGTTATTTAATCCCTTCTTTGACCTGGGAATAATCAAGATCCAAGTGAAATTAAGGACCCCTTTGAGATAATACAGTGAAATATCTTTGTGGCCCAATAGTTATCAGTTATCCAGACCACAACTGTAATCTACTTCAAGTCAAAGAGGCATCAGAAAACCACAGTAAGTTAAAATCATCTGTGTCAGGTCCATTATTGACAAAGATGATTTTCCTTTTGGAAATCTGATCCCACAGGTATTTAAATAACACCAAGCAGCACAAGGATATCAGGGAGACATCCGCTGGTCATCCCTGCTACTGCAACATTTAAGACTGCCGGGAGTCATAGTTTAAACAGTAGTTTAATTTATGACTCAGGAGCTGTTCACTCTGCTGTGGTACTGGCCCTGTTAAAATACCTCACAATAAAATGTATGCATCATTCTTTCTAGTCTTCTACTAAAATAAAGAAAGATCTGACATGGCATGACTAAAGGTAGGAGTCGGTAAGACTATCTCACCTACCAGGAAGGAAGAGGAGGAGAAAGAAGGTGCAAAACAAGGCATATACAAGAATAATAAGAGGTAAAAGAGAGTATACAACGGGGGAAATCAGAAGAAAAGAAAGAATGAAGCACTTCAAAGGATATCTAACAGGGCCATACATATATCGTAATGGAAACATGTAATTATACATTTACTATGATTTAGCTATTATTACAAACACTTACTTTTCTGACCAGATATCAAGAATGTATAATGTAAGAAGAGGCTATGGATGTTGAAAGAGAGTGTAAGTGTACAGTGAAGTCCAAAAGGTCTGAGACCATTTTAAGTCACTTGAGTAATGAAGTTGTTTTGGATATTTGGACTTCACTGTACGTGTGTGTGTGATAGAGTGTGTCCTATAAATATATATGGTGTGAAGAGACGGTGAGTTGAAGGGAAGGAAGGATGGAGGGAAAGGAGGGAGGAAACAGTGACGGGCAAAGGAAGGAACGATGGGCAGGAAGGAAGGAAGTACAGAAGGAAGATGGCACTGATACACACTGGGATAAAGGAGGATGTGTGTCTAAATATTAGTGAGCGGAAAATAGAAAGGGACAACTGGTTACATTTACGCAAGTCAAAATAAAAGCTAGGAATCACTTTTAATTATGGATTAATTGTTGTAGTATAATATCTCTCGCCGTGAACTACAGTGGTCCTGAGGAATCAGTCTGCATACAAAATAAAAACAAAGCAATCAATCTGTAAATAAATACACAGTGGTCCTTTCAGACCCACAGTGCAGATGTGTATCATACTTCAAGCAAAAGATTTAATCAGTTCAGTCATTTCTTCAGGTAACATGGGCTTTTATGGAGATTTATTTTTGATGTGATATAGATATTACATGCTGCAATAATGCAAATTTGAATAATGACTTGTAAAGTGCAGACATTAAAATTTAGAGTCATCGTTTATGGCAGGTTATAGGTTGATTTTCTTCTTTTTTTTGGACATGAGAAAAGCATTGAGACCCATGTTACCCAGCTTGCATTTTAGGTGAGCAAGCAGCACCACAAACCAACGAGAAAGAAGACAGAGAAAGATAAACATCCATAACAGAAGACTTAAGTAAACTGAAAAAGCTCAGACAGAGAGGAAGGGGGATAGAAAGGAGAGGAAGAGGCATTCCGAAGATAGGGAAAGAGAAACAGATGCAGTCCATAATCCATAATTGCATCGTCTGCAAGACACTGCTCAGAGCAAACCACCACCAATCTATTCACACTACTTCTACTCAAACCAGAACCAAGAACATAAAAGAAACCATACAGGGTTTAAGAAGCACCCCCAGGTCACTGTGTAGATGTAAGCCCCCAGAATTAAGGTCTCATTCTGTTTCAATGACCACAAAGAAATGCAGCTAAATTAAGTCAACAGGCACCTGACAGCACAGCGAGATAGAAGATATTTTGGCCATTTCACATTTTTGTAAAGGTAAAATGATAACATTTTAAAAGCTGGCCTGCTGCTGCACTTCACTGTGCACTGATGAATGCACTGAAATGCACTGAGAGCTAGTTGTTGGCAAACTGCTACTATTCATTTCCAATTGCACGGCTCAGTACATTAAAAAACATTCACTTGCACTTTAGTGCCCGATGTATCGTGTGCCAGAATGTTTAAGTGACAGGATCCCTGTTTAAATGCAGTAAGGGTTCACACGACTGAATATGGAGGGTTTCTTAAAAAAAGGAAAAGGAAAGGTAGCCTGTACAACTCATCTTCCAAATCATTACAATCCACCGAAGAGAAGAAAGAAGACGAAAAAAACAAACAAAAAAACACTCGGGACATGCCTTTCGGTAAGAAGTGAAAAAGAAAAATCGTGAATCATTCAGAACTGCAAATCAATCAACCAAACCAGTCAAAACCAAACCAAAAGTGTGTTACATCAGTGACTTGTATAGATGACACAGATGTTTATATCTGGCCCAACAAACCTCAGTATAAATATGGCTATTAGTTTACAGCTAATAGATTGGGGCAGGAATTTTACAACTCAAACTTTCATCCGGACATGAAGCATAATATACAGAATTTACTTAAATTAAAGATAAGATGAATTGTCACCAAGGCAAAGGATTTACGATAGATTTGTGATTAAAATTCCTGCAGTAACTAGAAAATTAAAAACTAAATAAAACATATAATAGCCAAGTTTATTTCAGTGTCAGCCTCATATTGGGATCTATTAATTCCCCTTCTAACAGTATGAAAACAAGGGAATACCCCTTTGTATGTCTGACCAGTGCCGTGTGAGGTGAAACACGCTACATTCTACCACAGTGGAAAACACAGGTGGATCCTTTACTTGCTTCATCTTCCAGCTAAATCCACACTTCATTTTAACATCCGTGGTTTTAAATAGACATTGGCCTATTGTGACCTGATTAAGAAATAAATGTTTTGACATTCTGGATGACATTTGGAGAGAGAAAACTTTTGTGACATTCTCATCTCCTACGTTTAAATATGAGGCTGAAACCAGCAGCTGAGCTAATAAGATATATTCTCATCTATCTCCGTTTATATAAGGTGATTTACAGTATATCAAAGTTAACTTCACGGGAAACAGCATCAACCCACTCAGTCTCTGCTACAGTCGGTTATCTAAGATGCTTGTTAATATTGAATGCAGCATTTTGTGGAAGGAAGTTGGGTAAGAAAGATGGAGTTAAAGATCGCACCCAATAAAAGTATAAAGAACGTTTTTTTCTGCAGTGCGATCACACTTTGACTATTCTTCAGCCAAAAAGCACTTTAAATATCACTGAAGTAAAACGCCAATTATCCCTGAAGTGTAAATACGAAAGACACTCAACATTTGACTTGTATTTGGGATTTTCATTCTCATTCCGCCCCACTGTCGACCATAGAGGCTCCACATCGATAATAAATTAACTCATACATACATTTACATAAATTTCTTGGGTCCCGCATCAATCCATTTATATGGATTCAATCATTCCCCTATGTATGCACCATGCTACGATCGGACGAGAGAGAAAAAAAATGCAACTGCAAATTGCATTTTTCCTCGATTGAATTTCAAGTATTCTGTGTGATTTATATATTGAGAGCTTAGTGACACTGGGGTCAAATACTATACTGTGTAAAAATCTTCATCCCTGTAAAATCTAATATTAATTTTTTATAGAAGAACAATGCCATTATACTTAGTTTTCAAGCCTGGATATAGCACATTTTCATCTGTCATGCTATACAGTGTCCATCATGCTGAGGGAATGGACACTATCCCATGTGGCAGTGATAAAAGATTTTAAAAAAAAACCCAACAACAACTGAACAAATGTGGAAACAAACCAAGTGCTGAGACAATGCAAGAGGTTCTGTATACAAATGCAATAGTTTTTGATGCTGTTGATGCTCAGCAGACCGAGGCATGAATACCTATCCGGAGCATTTTCAAATATTAGAAAGCTAAACATGAGTAAACAAAGAAAAGAAAGTTTGGTTTGAAGCCTAATCAGTGCGGGAGAACATTGAGTACAAGATGGAAAACAAGTTGTTTTGCTGCACTGCTCTGAATTATATTTCATGAAATATGAGGACATGATGATAAACGATCACGTCAAAAAGTGTTCAGATGTTGAGGAAATAAACTCCAGAGCGTGGTTTTTCATATGTTGCAAAGTACACACTCTACATCTGGCTGTTTTCAGACTTAGTCATCCATCTCTTAAGTTCAAATGTTGTGCAGCTGACGTTTCCTAATCATTTGAAGGCACGCAAGATGGGTATCGGTGCTCGGTCTGTTTGTGTGTGTGGGAATGGCAGAGCAGGCAGGCAGGAAGGGAGTTGGACTACTTACGTTAACCTCAGTGATCGCTATGTCAACAATGCTACCCACAACTATCAAGGCATCAAATGTGTTCCATGCATCAACAAAATAATGCTGCGTAGGGGTGGACAGAACAGAAAAACAACAGAAAAAAAGAAAAGAAAATAAGACATTTAAAAATGGAAAGAATGAAAATTAAAGGAGAGAGAGGAAAAATAAGATAAAAAACATTATATCATGAGCATTGGAGTTTTTTGTTTTTTTTTTAGTAGGAGGAGAAATAATCAAAGAAATTAAACAGCAAAAGAGGAAAAGGAAAAGAAAGGAAGTTGCAGTCTGGAAGAGATGGACAGCTGAGGAAGAGCAGCAGCAGCGGTTGGTCATGCTTGTCCATGAGAGGAAAATGTCAACAACAATGACAACAGTAAAGAACAAATTGCAACAAAATCCCAACAACAACAACAACAACAACAGCAATAACAACAACAAAAACTTTGTTACTGCAGTTAAAAAGAGGAAAAGAAATAAAATAAAAGTAGTGTAGGGCTATCTGTGATTGGTTAGTTCGGTTAGTTAGGGAATCAAACCTGAGCACACAAAAAAAAAAGAAGAACCCAACATTTGAGAGACTGTAAGGAGCAAGGAAGGATGATGCAAAACAGAAACCCTTTATGTTCACAGCTAAACCCTGCCTCATCTGCCCTGGCAAACTCTGGCAGAAAACTGCTCTCGTACTGGAATCTCAATGTCTGGGGGGGGGGGGGGGGTCCCCTGAGTGGCAGCAGCCATCTTGGATTTAAGGATGGAGAAAGAGAAGAAGAAGGGAGAAAGGACGGAGAGAGAAGATGGACAAAAGAGTAAAGAGAGGGAGGAGTAGAAGAGGAAAAAAAAAAACAGTACAACACAGAATAGCCACAAAGGAAAGAAGAGCTGAAGGGAAACTAAAGATAGAGAAGTAAGAAGGCTCAAGACAGAGAAAGGGAGAGGAGAGACAAGGAGAGTGAAAGTGGGCATCGTACTTACGTTAATCTCACTGAGAATGACGTCTATTATGCTGCCAATTACGATGAGGAAATCAAACACATTCCAGGGATCACTAAAGTATCCCTACACAGGATGAGGTGAGCAGGAGGAGAAGGAGGAGGAGGAGGAGGAGGAGGGTAGGAGAGGTAGGTTAGAAGGAAAACAACATCTGCTGCCACGTCGCAGCCTTATTAAGGTGTTATGAGGAAAAGCTTTATTTATAAATACATTTATAATTCTAATGAACACAGTTCACTTGATTCATCAAGTGTGGCTGAATTCCCTGCTCTCTTAAGGCTAGTGTTTTTAGATAGCAACTGTTCAAGTCTCCTAACTGGTGATTCTGTGATGCTGTGGTTGTGAATAATGAAAGGCCACTTTGTTTACTTAACTTATTGTAAACAATTAATCAGCAGCAGTGGCACAGAGTATGTACTTGAGTAAGTAAAGTAAGTAAGTATGGATACCACTGTACAGCAAATAACCAAAGTTATATCTAATGCATGAAAGATTGTGTTATTTACAGGTGCAGAGACACGACTGCTTTAGTGCAGTTCAGTGGACTTAAAATGAGACGGCTGATCAAATTTTACATGTTTGTTACAAGATGAGAGAAAATACCATATGTCTCAAAAGTGAATACAAAGCATAACTGACCATAGTAATAAAATGTGAGTGTTTAACTTTAATTGTGCTCTGCAAATCCTCTATCATCTATCATCAGAAGTCGTCTGCGCCCACTGGCATGGCGTTGTTTTTATGTAATCGTTTCACACAGGCAACAGAGCATTAATTCATTATTCAGTTATACATTAGTAAAACAAATGCTGATGTACAGTTTGAGTAAATCGGACAAACTCAACATATGTAAACAACGTGGTAAAAAAGGGAGGAAATAAACTGTAGAAAACTGTTGCTGCTCCGTTTGCAGAAACTAAGATTGTGAGGGGAAAAAAGTCACCAAGATGTTAATGAAGCTAATTCCAGGGGTGTTCACATCTGTAATACAGTACCTATAAAGCAAAACTGTTAACAAGCTGCTCCTCAGTGTGCGGTGGCTGTTGAACAAATTAAAAAAAAAAAACATTCACAAGCACAATCTGAAACTTTAGACTCGTTCACACATCCAGTGTTTTGGAAATAAGAAGCTAATTATTAATTAGTCCGGTTCAATGTGACTTGGGAATATGTTGCAATGCTGTAATAAAGACTGAACTGCATTCTGGCAGATTTAAGTACCACTAATTGATGTAGACATTACACAACATTACATACCTAACAGATAATCAATACCCAAGCCATAAAAGTATTTTGGCTACTTATGCCTGAAATACGGCAAGGCATGTATCCTAACATAACGCAGGCTGGCAGTGGAGATAATTACTCTCCAAAGTTATAACAAGATATCCATCTTTCATTCAATAAAATTATATTTTTCATCAGACATAATTTAGTAAGAAGTAAGATATTAAGCTTAATGGAAAAACAAAGGTCAATCAGCTTTAGATTCAAAACAGTAAAAATAGAACAGAATCAACAAATTACCCTTAGCAGTCAGTGATTGCAAATCATCATTCTCGTTTGAATAACATAATCTGTAATAATCCTCAATAACAACAATTTCCTGCTTCCTAAATTCACATTTTGATTTAGAACCTACGCTATGCAGAAGTAGAGACAAGAATACAATTGTAAAAATAAACTGTATTTGACATTTTTTGATTTTTCACTTACTAAAAGAGGGAAGCATTCACATTCACACCTGTCACTGTTTAAAAAGATGGAACAATAAACCCACATGTCTATGTGTACAGAGCAAGAACAGTAGAGAAACAAGGCAGCAGTGAGATTAAAAAACACATCATGTCATCAACTCAATCCATGGTAAGGGATTTGGACTATTATACTGTACAGGAAATCTTCTTCTCACTGGTTGCAACTGGAAGAGTATTCATCAAATATTTTTGCCATTACTGAATTACAAAACACACACACTCTGTGTTACAGTAGAGAACCTACCCTTGGCTTGAAGGCAATCAGTTTCAGGATCATCTCCACAGTGAAGAGTCCAGTGAAGAGCATGTTGAGGATGTTCATGGCATCATTGAAATTTTTGGTCTGCCCATGATGCTGCAAAGACCCACAAACAAACTCAATAATGTCACAGATGTGTGTCTGTGCTTCGCTCAGTGGGAGTGTGTGTGTGTGTGTGAGACTCACCTGCATGGCCAGACAGATGGTGTTTAGGAGGATGAGTGTGAACATCAGGTACTCAAAGTAGGTGGAGTTGACCACATACCACACCTTGTACTGGTAGGGGTTCTTTGGGATGTAGCGGCGCAATGGACGAGCCTTCAGGGCGTATTCCACACACTGACGCTGTGACACACACACACGCACATATTTACATTGTTGTTTTGGTTTCCCAACTCCACATCGCTCCATCGCTGTTCTCAGACCAACATGGAGGACAAGCAGTCAACTTGTCTTTTGGCATTCTATGTTTCCGACCCTTCTATGAGGCGTGGATCACAAAGAAAGTAGCTGCAGGCACATGGCCACATTTCTTCTTTTCTCTCATCCTGTGTGTCAACCCCTGCATCTCCCTCCTGGCTAGATTCCTAAAGTAGTTTTCAACCTAGAACTCATGTTCAAGTCCCGGTGAAGTGAAGGAAAAGAAAAAAAAATCTCTTCTGACTTTGTCACCCTTCAGAAAAATGTGATATCAACAACCCTGAGTTCTGTCCTCTCCTTCAAATGGACTGACACACACATACTGGCCTACTCCAACATCCACAAATGCTGCCGTTAGTCAGTGTTTGTACACAATATCAATGTATTAAACTTCCTGTTCAACAAACTCAATCATTTATTTGTCCACATATTTTCAGCTACTATTTTCGAACATATTATACACATAAAGGACTTTCTTCTGTAACCTGAAAACCTGTGTTTTGAGATTATTTAGCTTCTAAACAAATGCAAACAAACAAACAAACTATGATTAAACAGCACAGATTCAATCATAACTTAACACATGAAACATTACCTGGTTCTTGTCCAGCTCGCAGTTCTTATATTCTTGCTCTCCTTGCTCCTGGAATGTGACGATGACGAAACCAACGAAGATGTTCATCATGAAGAAGGCAATGATAATAATGTAGATGATGAAGAAGATGGAGATAACCACACGGTAGTTGTAGATGGGCCCAACATCCTCAGCGTGAGAATCTATGGCCCGGTACAGTAACCTGGGAGTGAGAGACAGAGAGAGGAATACAGAGGCAATTGATTGAGTGACAGAAAGAGGATTAAAGAGCTGGAGAAGAAAGGCTCTTAAATCTCAATTGCTTCAAGGTAAATGCTTTAATTAGTGGTAGTGTTAGGCCTGTACATATATACAGTGTATATACTTTGTGTTTGCATATAGATACACACCCTGGCCAGCCTTCAAAAGTAGACACGGCAAACAGAGCCATCATGCCTTGCAGGACGTCATCAAAGTTGAAGTCACTGTTTTCCCAGATTCTCGAGGCTCTTTCAGGCTTCCCCACGTCTCCGTCCTTATACATGATGTAGGAGCCCCTATAGAGACAGTCAACAAACGCATATTCACCATTTTTGTTTCATCCAGTGGTTAAGCTACTGTCTACAAGAAGGATTAAAAAGAGTGCGTGCAGGAGGAATCTCTTACCTGCACTCTGCCTCAGTGTGTTTGGAGCTGTCGGTGCAAGTGAAGAACTTGCCCTGATGGACAGACATTAAAATATAGCGCTCGATATTGGTACTAAAAACAACACAATCATGATATTATACGACGATTTTTCAGGCAGACAGTTGGGAGGAGGCGCCTTCGTTTAAGCCTACCTTAAAGAGTTGTACTCCAATACAAGCAAACATGAACTGGAGCAACGTGGTGACGATGACGATGTTGCCGATAGTTCTAATAGCCACAAACACACACTGCACTACATGCTGGAAAACACACCAGAAAAGATAGTGAGCATGTGTGTGTCTCTCCCCTGTTCGGTCTGAGAGGAAGTAAGTTTTATGCATTATTTTGCCTTTATGTCAGTTACCAACCTTTAGTCCCTTGGCTCTGTTGATGGCCCGTAGAGGTCTGAGCACTCGCAGAACTCTCAGGATCTTCACCACGTTTATGGCACTCGACCTGCAAACACATTGGATTAAATCTCTGACCTGAACCAGTCTACAGTATACACACATTTTGGACAAAATTACATTGGAGACACATTTAACACAGTGAAACAACACAGAGTTTAAGAGTTTTTAAGATTATGTGAGATTTTTAACACAGGCTGAGCAGATCAAGGCACCTCAATGTATGTTTTTAAGAAATTAAAAATGATGATGAAGAAACAACTGAATCTCTACAGACTACTATACTATTCATCTCATACCTTTTTTTAATTAAATAATGTTTTTTGATGATAGCATGTTCTGTTGTAATGAGTAGAAATGATCTATGTAAATAAGGTTTTGTACAACCACTGGTAGAAAGGGGCATTAATAATAAAATCAGCTTGTCCTCATGGATCACCTTCAGGAGGAGGAACAGACAGCGTGGTTTCTCTATCAACTGTTCACAGTAAACACAATATAAATGTAATATATAGTACGACACAGACACATACACATACACCCATCAGCCACATGCAACAGGGTTGTTGTGGCTGATCGGTGCACAATAACACACACGACACATGGACGAACACACACACACACACACACACACAGTACCACATGAACAGAGTCACACAAAGACACAGAAACAAGAAGTTCACTAGCAAACTCAGCATTATTAAGCCATCAGAGTAAGACCTTTTCAAGAAAGTGCTTCAAAAGAAAAGTTTAGTACATACTAAAAAGAATCAAATGAATACTGTGACATTTTGGATTTTACAATAAATACTTGGGGAAAAAAATTGAACATTAGTTCTTCGGCAATCTGAACTTGCATTTTTTTTTGTTTTTAACTGATGTTTATGGAGGATGAACATGTATAAAAATGAAGCCTGCCAGTACAATGTACTTTTGATTTAAAGCATAACAAAACCCCTTAACCATTTTTTGAGGTGAAAACCATTGTTTATGGGATTCTACTAAAGATGTTTATTGATCCATGTCCAAATTGTGAGTTTGTAAGTATTTGAACTATGCATAGTGTGTTACAAATATGTGTATTTACTGCCTCTCTGGCCAAACACTGGCTATTACATTCAAATTCGGACCTGATATGTTAGTCCAATGGAGACCAGCTCGATTATAGTTGGACTAACGTATTTACATGACATTAAGAAATAAGTCTAAAATTGGGAATTTTACAAAACACACTGATATCAGTGTATTTACATGTATATGATGACCACGCCCCCTACATTGCTCCCTCACCCCTCCTTCTCAACGCCCCTCCCTCACAGCTCCTTGTCCACTTCTTACCATTTAAAAAAAATAATGAATGAAATACTGATGAGTCGGTCATTCAGTTAGCGGGAGAACAAATTCAACAACCTTTGCCCAAAGCATGACATGTACGGGGGGAAAAAATATTCAAAATGTCAATGTATTCATTTAAGGGAGTGACTTTTTAGATGGCAAAGGGAGTGACTAAAAGGGAGTGACATTACGCCGTGTTGACTTTTAAACAGAAAATAATAAAAAAAAAAAAAGGTCAGTTGTACAACTTTTTACACAGGGAGGTAAAGTTTAAAGACAGTTAAAGGTAGTTCAAGTGGAGCAGGATTTCATCTGTGACACAGTCAAACCAGCTGTGATGATGTATTGGTATGTTGTGAACATGTATTTACTGAGCGACACTTTCTGTCGTTCTCATGCATGCACCACAAATACTCCACGTCAAAACTAGATATTATGTCTTGTCAGATATTGTTTTCGACTAGTTGCCATATGTTTGCTGATGTTATGCCTTCTTAACCAAAGTCCAGACACAACTCAAGCCAATAGATGGATGGGTTGATGGATAGACATTGGATTAGTGAGCAGTAATAATAGTAACACCGCATCACAGGGCAGGTCTGCAAAGGAGCAACCAAATGCATCATCATCACACTTAATTTGACTGTGAATCATTAAAATTAAAAAAAAAAAAAATCCCACTCATTTACTACTGTTAACAGGCAAAAGCCACTGAATTGAAGCATTCAGCTGTTATTTCTACAGCCCAGGAGAGTTCAGTAAATCCCAAATTATGACTGTCAAATCTGACCTGCCCCCAAAGAAGTAATTTATTACCATTCATTAGATAAGAAAAGTGACAACAGTATTTGATGATCTAGGCTAATTTACCCAAAGAAGCACAATTTATGGTTCAATGTTCCTGTCTGTACAGAGATATTTTGGCATAAATCTATTACAAGAACGTTCATAATGTATCTATTATCATACAGTATAAATCTACTAAAGTGAAATGGGCAATGACGTTCAAATTAAGGTCTTGCTTTCATTTTTTCTCTCTCCTTTTTTGTTGTTGTTGCATTTAGAAGGTTAAACTCTCCAGGACCACAGAAATAACAAATTAAAAGTGTGACAGTTTTACACATGTAAGGTGAAGGTCTGTTAAGCAGGGTTATTAATATGGACTAATGTGGACTTACGTCGAGAAGTCTAGTCTATTAGGCATTAGAGACAGAGAGTGTAGTATAGCATATTAAACATGAGAAATATCAAAGCATTGCAAGGAGTTATTTGCTACAGGAAGCAGAGAACATTTTAATAAACATCACAAAGGATTGAAAGAATGGATTGGGAGTAATGAAGTGTGAAGTTGTTAGAGAACAGTGAGAAGTGTGAAGAATGGGGGAATTCAAAAAAGAAAAAGAAAAAAAAAGAAAACATTTCCCCCCACTTAACCACTTAACAGTTTGATTGATGTGTTTTTGTACCATCTCATGCAGTAGTCACTACTTGGCCGACTGGGGTTTTAAAGTGTAATAACACAAATGTACATTTCATCATACGGTTAATTTACACTAATTTCATTTAGGACTGTGGCCAAGTAATGCAAGTACAGAACACTTTGATTTACATACGGCATGCAGGTGACAAGCACTACAAGGCACTCACTGTATTCCAGAGGAGATGAGGGACACGCTGACCACCACCAGGTCCAGAATGTTGAAATAGTTTCTACAGAATGAACCTTTGTGGAGGAAGGCTCCATAGGCTGTCATCTGCAGAGACCAAGGTTACACATCTTAGAATATATTATATGATGGATCACATACAGGATTACAGTTCTTGTTTTAGCTGCCTTCACGTTCAAGGTGAGTAGGGCGCTACGTCCGAGTATAAGCTGCCTCTGAGGATATTTCCCCACAATGCAGACGATATTTAAAAGCTGAGACCACATGAGACGCCGGTCAATGCAAAGTGTAGCACACAAAGAGGTCAGACAGGCCATTAATCTCCCTAATAAATGGCAAGCATTACCTTAAGAATGATCTCTATAGTGAAGAGTCCAGTGAAGACGTGATCTGCATAGCCCAAGATCTGAAAACAAAGTGCATGATTCTGCAAGACTATTCAGTACAACACAATAGCATATGAACCTATGGTCAGCTGTGGCTTGGTCCTGTATGATTGCTGAAACAACGATGCTGAATTTAAGGGGGCAAAAGGATGATGCATTCGATATTGGATTAAAAATAGACTGTGCAAAAACAGAACAGAACCTTAAATATCTTGATCAATTATGTCATTAGGGTTTAATATGAAGGCTAATTGTGTAGACTGATAATATATATAATGTGGCCTGTGAGAAAGCTGTGGAAAATACAATAAAACAGTCGTTATTAGCTCCTGAGGGATTTGCATTGCTCACCGAGAGAGGGTATAATGCACGGACACAAAACACATCACTCCCAGGGCATTAGAATGCACTTCATAATACAGCCTTACGCACTGAGCAACATCGATAATATAAACGATATAGTGATATTTCATTTTTAAAACTACAGTCCAGACACAAGTTTCATAAATGCACACAGTTGAGATTGGCTTAAGGCTCCGTTGCTGCATGCAAACTAATAGATTACATTTCTTGTACGTTGATATTGTACACATTAATAAACATTCTTGCATCTATAATGGTTACCAACAATAATCTGTTTCTTCCTCATACTTTGCTGTCACATATAATTAATGTAGTAGAGAAGTTACTCATGTTATAGGTGTTTCCTTCTGTCTGCCTCTTAATGTATAACCAGCCTCATGCTGTATGTGTGTATATTATAGTTAATGTGTGTTTCTGTGCTCTTTGTTACCCGGTTTCTAAAAGAGTCATTCTTGACAGGGTCCTCTGCTGCCAGACTGATGCTGCTGAGCAGGATGAAGAAGAGGATGAGGTTGGTGAAGATGTTGTGGTTGACGATTTTATGGCACAGAACCCGGAATCTAGAAAACAAAAAAGAGAGAGAGAGAGAGAGAGAGAGAGAGAGAGAGAGAGAGAGAGAGAGAGAGAGAAAGAGACAGGATATGTTAACAATTTAATATTGATAAAAGACAAGGATAAACAGACAAGCATAAAGTGAAAAGCAGGATAATGTTTCCTTACTGGTTAGTGTGGCTGAAGATGAAGAAAGCACGGGCCTCTGGCATGGGAACAGCTTTCTCCTTAAGTTGAATATCAGAGAGTGGCCGTGGTCTCGGGCCCACCGGCATCTCTGGCTCCTCCTCATCTTCATCTCCTGATAGACAAGATGAACAGGACAGAACGGAGTGCAAATAAAAGAAATGGGACAATAAAAAGTGATTATAAAAGAAGTTTTCAGTTACTATTTTTTCATTCACACATTTATCATTCTTTCACAGTATACACGTGTGCAGTGTTACCTATGTAATCATTTGCAGGATATGGATTCTTCTCCTCACTCTCATCTCCACAGTAGTCATCCATGTTGATCTGAAGAGAGAGAAGATTGTATGTTTTCATCATTTATACATTTCCCAAAAATAACAAAATACACTCACACTATTGGCTAAAATTCATTCACTGTTATTTCCGGGGTAGAGATGCAACTACATTACATTATTTCCAGGTGTATCTGCCATTATAATAACAATCTGTCAAGGTGTAGCACACCTGGCATTTAAAGGGAATGGGAGATGGCACTCCAACTGCTTCATGGCAAGATGATGAATTAAGAGACTAGCACAACCCTGCGGATTATTCTCTTGGCAGGATGATCCTTTTTATGTGTGTTAAAATATTCAAAATTGATTTGGCTATACCCTCTGTGCTTAGATTGTTAAAAATGTCTTAAAATGGTGTCGCCGTGCATGTACTTTAGTAGCGGTGTTGGTCTCTCCGTCTGAAGTGATGGACTTCAGCTCTATTTTCTCTTTTTTTTTCTCTTTCTTCTCCACCTCCAGAGGCGGCTTCTCGTTGTTTTGACGCTTCTCTGGGCTCGCGAGTCTAGAGAAAGAGAGAAAAAAGACTTTCATTTCAAATGTATTTCCTTTGTTAAATCAACACAACTAAGAAAAAGCTCTCTATAAAATGTCATGTTGTTAGTGGGGGGCTGTATCAAGCAGGGAGTGTTTAGACAGGCGAAACCAAATGGGAAACATTGAAAGTCTCACATCACCATTGAGACGGTAAAATTAAAATGTTTTTTCCTGCCTATCTCTACTAATCTCAGTTTCTCTTTCTGCTTTACCTGGCCAGTTTTTTCCTCTCCTTCTCCTCTTCCTCTTCTTTCTGGGCAGATGTCAGGCTCTCAGCGTCTGCCAGATTGTCCACAGCAATGGCCAAGAAGACATTCAGCAGGATATCTGTTCAGAGCATTGAAGTTAAGGATGTTGCTGACCCATCTGATGACCAGTTTGGCTGGCTGTGAACAATCCTGGTAGGTTAAGTGGATAGTTATCAACCTCTATTGTCCATTGACTGGATCATATTTAATTAAAATCACACTTATCATGTTGTTATTCTGAAAAACAAACTTGTCTGTTATTTCAAGTCTCATCATCCCATCACTACGTTTTAGATGAAAGCTTCTGTGTCATGTTCTCATCGAGACCTCTGTTGAGGCAGCGGCAGGATACAGTTTCCACAGATGAAGAGGATGATGAAGTAGATGCAGACCAGCATGCCGGGGAAGGACGGCCCACCATATGCCATGATGCCATCATACATGACAGAGTTCCAGTCCTCTCCTGTTAGGATCTGTGGAGACAAAGAAAAAACTTGTGTGTGCTTATTTATTCATTTAGATTAGTTTTAATTGCTTCTTATTTCAATCACACACATTTGAATTTCAACAAAGACATCGGAGTAAACAGTAAAAGAACATATAGACTGTGCCATCATTACCTGGAACACGGTGAGCAGAGACTGAGGAAAGTTGTCAAAGGTGCTGCGTCTGGTCTCGTCAAAGTTGAATTTCCCCCCAAAGAGCTGCATGCCCAGGAGAGAGAAGATGATGATGAAGAGGAAGAGCAGGAGCAACAGGGAAGCGATGGAGCGGACAGAGTTAAGCAGGGAGGCCACCAGGTTGGACAGTGAGTTCCAGTATCTGTGGGAAAGACAATTCAGTTAAAACTATGATCTGGATGTACAAAGTTAACAAACATTTATCTCTCGCAAATGCAAATTCTTCCAGTGTTGCAACAGGTAACATTCAGTAAATAACACTATCACCACAGGCTTTACTAACCTGGTTATTTTGAAGATCCTTAGCAAGCGCACACAACGCAACACTGAGATGCCGAGAGGAGACATGATCTTCGTCTCCACCAGAATGGTCTCAAGGATTCCTCCACATACTACGAAGCTGTCAAAGCGGTTAAAGAGCGAAACAAAGTAGGCCTGTGGGGAGCAAGGGAAGAGATAAGAAAGGTGTCTCTACCCGAATAACAATGTTGTCACATGCTTTTGACAAATGAGATGCCTACCTGTAGGCCGAGACTGTACATCTTGAGCAGCATCTCACCAGTGAAGAGAGCTAACAACACCTTATTTGCAATGTCTGTCGAAGAGGGAAGAGAGGAGTAATGAAGGGAAGTGTAGGTGGTAAAAAAAAGAAAATAACGATGGAATAATAATAGAGCTGCAAGACAGTAATATGTTTTTCTGTATACGTGTAAGCATGTGTGTACACACCTTGTATATCAGTTAACCACTGAGGCTGCTGGTGATATTCAGAGGCAATGGTGAGAGTGTTGAGGAACACCAGGAATATGACCAGCCAATAGAAAACTTGCGATTTGACTCCCGCACGGCACTTTCTTCTGCATAGCCTGTTCCACCTTCGAGAATAGCGACTGAGAGGGAAAGAAGTGAGATTGAGAGAGAGAAAGAAAGACAGGGAAATGTAACAGTGAAGAGAGTTGGTGAGGGAAAAGAGAGATATGGGGGTCAGAGAAAGGACAAAAGAAAAGAGGGGGATGGAGATATAAGGCAGATGAGGGAGAAGCGAAATATGGAGGAGGAGGAGGAGGAGGAGGAGCGAGAACCCAAGAGAGGAAATAAGAGTGATAGTGAAAAACAAACAGCAGAGGAGAAAGAAAGGAAAAACAGGCTCAATTAGTTTTGTCTCCACAGTAGTGATGACATCACCCCTCGGTATGTGGCTGTCTGTTGTTTGAGAGCCGAGCTGTGGAACAGAGTTAGTCATCCTCAAAGACGTTTCACACCAAGGAAAAGCCAGTATGTAGAGCTTTGTTGCACAATGAGATATGCACCATTTCAGAGAAGGGGAAAAAAAACAATTGAAGGGGCAAATTTGAAGTGAAATGTGTTACATTGTGATTCAAACTTCAATGAAAAAAGTGCTGCTTCAATAGTGGAGGGGTTTCATTTTGGCTAAATTAACATTCTTCAGAACATTGAACGATTTGTTTTGTTTTTCTCCCTTGCCCTGTACTGATAAAATTAAAACTTCTCTCCCAAACCCCCAATCACAACGACAGTATCGGTAACCGTGTGTCTAGTGATTGATACCATTTTTTAACCTGTGCTCCTGTACCAGTGAGTTGTAAAATGTATCTAACTTTATCAAGTTTCTACACGTTGAGGGAGGAAGCCAGTTAGCCAATATGTCTGTTATTGGGACTGTTAAATATTTATCCATACTGCATACTAATGCAGGTGTTATTGACCCCAGCCACAACTACAGTGTGAGAACGGCAACATGTAATTATGTGAATTTGTCCCAAATTACCTTAAAAGTTAATGAGGAGGTAATAATTTGGTAATAGTAGCCTGCTTTGAAGCAAAGTGGATAAAAAAAGGGAGAGAACCATCCAGTGTCTTTCTAACACTGCACTCTAAATCACTGTACCACAGCCATTTAACGTATTTATCACCTAATTAAATTAGCTAAATAAACCCAAACCCAGAACATTCCTTGTCCACCATCGAGGCGGATGTCCGTCTAGAGGTTGCGAAAATTCATGTTTCACCAGCTTTTTTTTTTTTCTGTCAGAATGTGTGAGAGCTGCTCTGTCGGCTAAGGCAGACAGCAGCTTGCGCCATGATGCACACACTGAATGTTACACAAGACACAACGCACAACACGAAACCAGCAGACATGCATTCTGACGGTAAAATGCAATGCGTCAGTTGGAACGACCGGCCTCTTCAGAGTAACCTGTGTTTCCTGCTGTGTTTCCACATTGACCTTCTTACAGCTAAACTTAGCTACCGGGATCTTATTTCATCTTTCTCACGTTGACACAACAGTGGCACTAATCATCTGACGAAATGTTAAGTAAGAATAAGAAAGCAACACATCAATACGTCAAGGCTCTCGACTGTCACGACTGTCTGTCTGTGTCTCCTACACACACCTGCACACAGACACACACGCACACATCTAGTGACCGCACAAATGCCACATCTGTCGAGACGATAGCGGGGGTGAGTTGAAAGACGATGGTAAACAACATCTACTAACCTGAACTTGGATTTGGAGATCCTATTTCTGGAACACAGAAAACAAAATGGATTATACACACACACACAACACACATATAGACAGGTACACAACATGAAAGGGGTAATTTGAGGGGGATAAAGGGGAAGTGCTTCCCTCGTTATCGCAAATGCCTTAACAAATATGTTCCTTGATCAGCTTAGCTGTGTGCCTCCGGTATTTCCTGCACTTCTCAGATATAATCAGCATGTGTCACACAGTAAACATTTGTTACTTTCGACTCTGAGATGTGGTCGGCCGTCACTGTGAGACTGTAAGATGATCAAAGAACATGTTTGTCAAAAAACACTCAGTCTATATCAATGCGCCCAACTGTGACAGATTTGTTTGGCGCAATGTAACCAAACGTATGTCATTAGGAACATGCACTGTTCTTTTGAACAAACCACCCCTTGTAAACATACACACAGTGGCATCCAGTCAAAAGACTCCCATCAACCCTGGTGTGAAAAAGACAGAATTTATTTATCTAATTTAACGTCTGTTGATTGTTCGCCACTGTAACAGCAAGAAAAAGTGACAAGAAATAATGGAAGACATTTTATTTGAGAAGAGAAGAGAAGAGAAGAGAAGAGAAGAGAAGAGAAGAGAAGAGAAGAGAAGAGAAGAGAAGAGAAGAGAAGAGAAGAGAAGAGGAAATTTAGATTTGTTGTGTTCATCTCACATTATTTGACATTCATCTAAATCCCTGACTGCAGATATTAGATTCTACTACCAGCCTGTGACTCTCACACTTTAACCAAACCATACTTTAACATGTACTCTGCAGGGCTGTAAGTAACTGTGTAACTGACTGAAGCAATGCAATAAGTAATTGACTGACTGAGCTAAAGAATAGAATGACTGACTGGCTGGATATGGAGGCTGACAGTACACATGTCTTTTTCTCTCCACGTGTCCATCTCGATTATGAGGCCGACGCATGCCGAAGTAGCTCTGACCCAGAGGTCTGTCTCCATAGTGATGTAAAAAAGAACTGACAAACACTGAAAGCCTCCAGTCTTATCTCCATAAGAGCTGGAACAATTGCTCCCAGCTTAACGTGTTGCCATCTCCCACAGGAAGGATGAGGGCCCGTATTTGTAGTTAGAGCGGGGTCAGTCTACGACTCATTAGGTCCGGGATAGTCGGGTGTGGAATTTTTACTTTACTTTGGTCTGACGGTGGACAAACAAACAACATAACAAAAGACAACGTAACAGATGGACGGTGAAGGTACGGATACACAACAGTGTGTCATCTACGCGTGCCTCCTGGCCTTCATGTTCCACTGCGTTTTTGATTCAGAATGATCTCACCTCTAAATTGCCTGTATCATCCTTTCACTTTCTCTGTTTAATTCACTTCTATTCTTGAGTGTTTAAAGTGATGAATAGATTTATATGTAGGTGTTTGCTTGTGTGTGCTGATGTGGGCCCACTGGGGTCACGGCTCCCACGTGGCCCTGTGTCTAAGAAAGAAAGAAAGAGGGAAAGAAAGCAACATATGCACTTGTTTGAATAATGTCAAAAAGTGAGTGAGTGAGTGAGTGAGTGAGTGAGTGAGTGAGTGAATGAGCGAGTGAGTGAGTGAGCTGTTCTTGGAGGAGAAAAGCCTTTCATTGGCAAACACATGACAGAGAGAGAGCAGAAACAGAAGGAGAGAAGAGGTATCAGTTATTATTCAATGTAGGCTTTCTGCTTTTCTAGTCAAGAGGCACTTGGGCTTCTTTTGTCATCGCTTTCGTTTATAAAGTATTTCCTGCGAGTTCCTCTTCTCAGATTCATTCATTCAAGCGCTCCCAATCAAAATCTACTCATTAACGGTATGATGATCATCCCACAGTTATTGTTTTCAACTCTTCTCTAACGGCTAGTGAATTAAAGTCTCTGGACCGCCGTGAGCTTAATGCGACAGAGGTCTGATTAAGTCACATTAGTGGGCCACTCGTGTAAGTGCTCATACTGGAGAGCTAATACGGGATAAAGTTCATCTTTGGAAGTGACAAAAGGTGACTGAGAGAGCGGGAAAAAAGAGGGGCGTGTGTGAGTGAGAAAGACTACTTACGAGTAGAGTATAGAGTACTTACGCGAGCCGAGTACAGCAGGTCTCACCCTCCACATCTCCCCCAGGGGCATTGTCTGTGTTGACGGATTCGTTCTCACTTGCTGGCATGCTCACTGACAGGCAGAAGGCAGCAGAGGCAGGGATGACAGTTGTAGAAGAAAAGACAAAAAAGAAGAAGAAAACAGAAGAAGCAGAATGAGCGATCACAAAAGAAAAAGGAGCTCCATCCTTGATTACAGCTTCCTTTCACTGTTATTTTTATTACATTGTTTGCGCTCAGCGTTGACGTCAAGATGCTGTGGACAAGTGTTGCTAGACCCAAACTTACAAGGTTCATCCAGGAACATACACAAGAGCGGCTTTCCTAGTAGACATACTAATTTAAAGATGCTTTTGGCATGTAGGTAATCTCAAATCAGCATCATCAAGCCCCTCCTCTCTCTCTCTCTCTCTCCTTCTCACACACACACACAAACTTACTCCCAAATGTTGTACCGCATGCTTAAACTAATTACACATTAAGCTGCCACACTTGCAATATTTACTGGTT